>NW_026126517.1:36397500-36672500 GCF_943737965.1 Phodopus roborovskii
ATTAATATTAGTAAGATTTAAATTTAATTTTATTATATGTGTTTGAATGTGTGCTTGCTTGATGTATGCCATGTGTGTACAGGAGCTTGAGGAGACTAGAAGAGTCAGATCCTAGAACTGGAGTTAGGCAGTTCCCAGCTGCCCAATGTAGATGTTAGTCATTAAACCCAGTCCTCTGCAAAAGCAGCAAGTACAATTAAACTCTGAGTTATCCCTCCAGCCCCATAAAGGAAAATTGTATGTAGATCAATGCATTTATTCTAAACTTCCTTTTAAGAAGGAATTTTCTTAAAATAAGGGGAATTCGGGACGGTGGTGGCACATGCCTTTAATCCCAACACTCAGGAGACAGAGGCCAGTGGATCTCTGTGAGTTCAAGGTTAGCCTGATCTACAGAGTTAGTTCCATGACAACCAAGGATGTTACATAGAAAAACCCTGTCTCACAAAACCAACAAAGTATAACAGACCAACAGAAAGATGTAGAAGATGATGGGGCTGGGGAGATGGTTCAGTGAAAAGAGCTATAGCTCTTCCAGAGGACTCAGGTTCAATTCACATGGCACCTTATAGCCATATGTACTCTAGTTCCTGATGATTCAACAACTTCTGTTGTTGGGCTCCAGGCACACACATGGTGCACAGACAAACATGACATTCAGGCGGAACACCCATGTTCATAAAGCAAAAAATGTAGAAAAATACAAGATGCCTTTTTAGTGCAGATCCTTTAATGAACCAATTGTAGAAAGCCAGCATTAGTAGACACTTAAAGCTAGAAGATTGACCTGTGACTACATGGTTTAATGAGTTTGCCACCTGCTATGAGCTTTGTATACAGTTAATGCAAGATTGACACTATTCAGAACCTCTTCTCACAGATATCCAGTGGAGGTAAAGCCTGGAAGCTAAGTCTGAATAATCTAGATTCTACTCTTTCAGAGTTTTGTTCATGTCTCATCTTTACCACAGTAATAGAGAGGTAGTCTAGGGACTTTTTTTGAACTATTCCTAGATGCCCAATCAACTTGCGGACTGTTGATAAAAGTATTGCTACCGATCCTTCTGCTACTAGGCACTCCTGGGTAACGCCTCCCCAGCATTCTTTTCATCTAGAGTATCTAGGTGTGTGGACCCCAAGGTATCTGTTTTATCCCCACTGATGTGTATCTTGGCAGTCTGACAGGCAAAGTTCTCGATGTGATCATCTCTATTGATGTCAATAGGACCAATGAGAAGCTCGTCTCATATATGTGACAAACCCTCACCCACCCCCACTCAGTGGGGTTAAAGGAAGCACTAATTTTTAGTATCATATCCCTGACTGTTTACAGGCTTAACAGGGATTTCTCAGTAGAAGGAGATTTTGAAATTGTTTCCTGGTGTATTCAGGACCTTGTAGCAATTCACTCATGGTCCCAATCTGAGCCAATGTGTTGCCTACTGTAAGTGTGGTCTCAGACAACTTGTTATGGTCTTTACCTCTTGAGCTGCCTTTTTCACCCTCTTCTCAGGGCAAGGAAGTTGTTGCATGTTTAAGGTTAGGTTCAGTCTTCACCTTCCCCCAGGTAAGTGTAATCCTTGTGCTTGTTGGATTGTGCAAAGGGTGCAGTGACAGTGACTGAGGACCCAAGATTGTCACTGCCATACCACCCAGTGACTTCAGATATTGTTGAGCCTGTACAGGAGTTGATTCATTATAGATACCAGCCACACTACTACCTCATATCCCGTGTGTGTGTGTGTGTGTGTGTGTGTGTGTGTGTGTGTGTGTGTGTGTGTATAACAGCAGTAGGTTTTCCAGAGGAAACAGTGGGAGACAGAAGACAATAGGATATTTCCCTTAAAACTAAAGTTTATTTTTAGGCCTGCTTATTAGTTGTATTCCTATTACAACAAAATGTTCAAAATGGAATGAAAAATGTGAAATAGTACTACTAAATACAATAATACAATTATTGTTGTTAATATTATTACTACTATTTTGGTTTTTTGAGATAGAGTTTCCCTGTGAAGCTCTTGCTGTCCTGGAACTCACTATGTAGTTCATGCTGGCCTTAAACTTAGAGATTTGCTTCCCTCTGCCTCCTAAGTGCTGGCCTTAAAGGTGTGTGCTACCACCACCACCATTTGGTTGTGAAATTATTTTTTAAAATGGGTGAATGTAAGTCAGTATATTACTAAATTTGACAAAGATAAGGACTTTTCTAGTTTAATATTTAAGTTGATCATGACATCTTTGTATTAACTGGTAAATTATGGAAAATTTTATTTGAATTGAATTATTGAAAGTTAAATATGCATGTTTTAATTTCTAGATTATGCACAAATAGTAAATGAATATAAAATCTTTACCAAATTAATGTAGATTATAAGTAAAGCAAAAATACCCAGGCAATCCAAACAAAAACCAAAGGAAGTATAAGTACCTGAGACTGGGGCTTGTAGTTCCAGCTATTTAGAAGGACCTGGGCAACAGTGACTGAGGACCCAAGTGAGAAGCAATGCTAAGAAAACAGGGTAAACAAGCAATGAGGAAATAGTAAGGCACCAGTTTAAGTACATTAAGTATAAATGAATTGATTGCTTTAGGAACTGAAAAACATCAGACTAAAAGCAAACAGTTTATCAGAGGCAGTCCAAGTATTATCACAAAGCTAAAAGTAAAATGGTATAAAAAGGTTTATCAAACATTAACAAAGTATTTGTGGTTCTATTACTGAGTATAAAAGGGAGTATCTCATACTGTTAAGAAAATCAGTTCTTTTTTTTTTTTTGTGTGTGTGTGTGTGTGTTTTCCTCCCTAGATCTGGCTGTCCTGGAATTTGCTCTGTAGACCAGGCTGGCATCGAATTCAGAGATCCACCTGCCTCTCCTTCAAAGTGCTGTGATAACAGGTGTATAGTCCCAAATTTATAGGTATCAGATAATATAGTTTCAAAATACATGAAGCAAAAATTAATAAAACTAAAACCAGGAAGATATACTTTTAAATGTAAATGGTTTATTTTAACTTTCTACTTGAATAACTTAATAGAACCAACATTCAAAACACACCAGTAAGGCTTTAAAAGACTTAAAGCATCAATAAAAATCAGTGGGTATAGGGTCTGGAGAGATGGATCAGTGGTTAAGAATACTAGCTGGTCCTCCAGAGGTCCTGAGTTCAATACCTAGCCACCACATGATGGCTCACAACTATCTGTAATGAGATCTGGTGTCCTCTTCTGGCCTGCAAGAATACACACAGACAGAACACTGTATTCATAATAAATGAATAAATCTTAAAAATTGATGGGAACCGGGCATTGGTGGTGCACGCCTTTAATCCCAGCACTCCGGAGGCAGAGGCAGATGGATATCTGTGAATTCAAGGCTAGCCTGGTTTACAGAGCCAGTTTCAGGACAAGCTCCAAAGCAATACAGAGAAACCCTGTCTTGAAAAAAACCAAAAAAAAAAAAAAAAAAAAAAAAAAAAAAAAAAGATGGGTACTTCTGTGGGTGTCCATTGCTCTCTGCCTTGCTTATCAATATGCTAGTTTCCCTGAACTCACTGATTATTGAGACCCAGTTAATGAAATGATATGTATGATATGTGGAATACTGAACCCCATCTGAAGAATACATGTTTTTCTAAGATCCTGTGGAATATTTACAAAATTAGTGACTATGTTTTTTGGACCATAAAGCAAGGGTCAACTTTCCAAGAGTTGACATATATTTTAGCACTATAATAAAATTAGAAAGATGCATGGTGCTCCTCCAGTACTTACTTGAAAGGTAGAGGCAGGAGGATCTCTGAGTTTAAAGCTAGCCTGGTCTACAGAGCAGAGTTCCAGGACAGCCAAGGCTACTCAGAGAAACCCTGTCTCGAAAAACCAAAAAGAAAAAAAAAATTTCCCCTTTAAGGCTAGGGATATAGCATTATAGGAAAACACTTGTTAGCATGTGTGGCATTCCCACAGTTCAGCACCCACTGCTGCCAAACAACTCAACCCAAAAAACCGAAACTAAGTAAATATGCATCTTAATAGTTTAGAAGATGAATACACTAGAAAGTAGTTAATCAGCATGGTGTGGGATACAGCTAATTTTATACCTAATAGAACATTTTCATGTTAAGAATCAGTGATTACTCCCAAAACCTTGGAAAATGATCAGCAAATGAAGTCCAGGAAATAATTCCATCCTTTTCTTTTTTGGGGCACTGGGGTGGTGTTTTGAGACAGGGTTTCTCTTTGTAGCTTTGTAGACCGGGCTAGTCTGGAACTCAGAGATCTGCCTGTCTACAGAGATCCTCCTGCCTTGGCCTCCTGAGGGTTGGGATTAAAGGCATGTACCACCATTGTTAGACTGTAATTCCATTCTTAATTACCGCAGATAAAAGAAAAACACTTTGGAGTAAACCTAACCAAGGAAGTGAAAGACTTGTAAGTGAAGTCTTGAAAACACTGGAGAAAGGAGCTAGGGGAACTTAGAGATGAAATGATCTTTAATGATCACAAATTGGAAGTATTACTATTGTAAAAAATAGCTATATTGTCAAAAGTATGATATAAATTCCCCATCAATGTCACTATTCATAGAAATAATTCTAAAATTTACACAGAAGCGCGAAAGACCCCAAGTAGCTGAAATAGTATCGACTACAAAGAATGATGCAGAAGATATCACTATATCTGATTTCAAGTTATAGTAAAGAGTCATAATAAAAAAACATGGTATTAGTACAGAAACATTTACATTGGTGTAATAGGCTAAGTGACCCAGATAAAACCACATGTAACTGCAGCCTAGTTAAAAAAACAAAAAACAAAAAAACCTTTGTTGTCATATGCATGTTATTTTCTGCAAGATAAATAAATTGATATTTTGCTACTTGTTTCTTCCAGGAGGAATATAGAACTGAAGGTATCAGTTGGCACAACATAGATTATATTGATAATACTTGTTGCATAAACCTTATCAGCAAAAAACCAACAGGACTGCTCCATCTTTTGGATGAAGAAAGCAAGTGAGTATAGTGCTTATCAGTTTCATAACTGATCATTGTGCTTTTTGAGTGGCTTCCTCTTCATTTGAGACAGAACCTCATTCACTGTGTAACTGTGGCCAAGTTGGGACTAGGACAGGGTAGCCTCAGACTCAACAGCTCCTTGTTCCTAGGCTCCTTACTTAGCTTTACAAGCATGTAACACCAACAAGCTTATGTCTAAGTAAGGATAAATGGTCTAATAGTGTTTCAATAGGGTTCTTCTGTGTATGTCTGGAAAAAATAAACATCTGTGTAGACTTTACTCCGGAGTAATTTCTTCCTTAAAAAGGTTGATGTTGATGTTAAAATTTTGATACATATTTCTTTCTTTCTTAATTTTTTTGGGGGTTTTTTTGAGATGGGTTTTGGAGCCTGTTCTGGAACTTGAACTTTAGACCAGGCTTGCCTCTAACACACAGAGATCCTCCTGCTTCTGCCCCTGGAGTGCTGGGACTAAAGGCGTGTGCCACCAATGCCTGACGATACATACTTATTTACTCTTGAGAATTTCATACGTTTATGCAGTGAAATATGGTCGCATTCATTGTCTCTTTCCCCCTTCTGTCTTCCTCTTTCCTTCCATATCATCTCCAGCACTCCATATTTCATGTCCCATTCCCTTTCCTACTTTTTTTGTTGGCATGAGAGATCCACGTGCCTCAGCCTCTTAGGTGCTGGGATTAAAGGAATGTGTGACCATATAACTATGGTTTTGTTTTATTAGGTCTAATTAGGTCTACCCAAATATGCATGGATGTAGTAGATCCATCCACTGGAGCATGGGAAAAATCTACCACTGGCCATATCCTGACATACATGTTTTTAAAAGATTTTTTTTCCTGCATTTCCCTCTTTTCTACCCATTAGACAGTCTTGCTACTGGACTGTTCTTGAAGTTGAGATCTTCCTGCTTCTGCCTCCTGAGTGCTGGTATTGCAGGAATTCAGTAACTCAGTTCTTAAATTTAGTTTAATTTATTTATTTACATTTGGGTGGAGTGTGTGTGCTTTTGTGCTTAAGTGGAGTTCAAAGGAAAACATGAAAGAAGTGATCCTGGGGAACAGATTGAAGTTGTCAGGCTGGGCATCAGATGCTGTTACCCACTGAACTATCTCATCAGCCCCTGAATTAAGTTTTACATAGGAAATGTGCTTGCTTTAAAATGAATAATTATTTTGAATACACCCTTTTTAAGTGCCAACCCCCCCAATACAAACAAACAAACCAAAGACAACAACACCACACCACTTATCCATGAGTGTTTGTTGACCATAGGACTTTGGGAGAACCTTTCTTTGAATGTCTGCCCTACTTATTTAGAAAAGTTTCTCCATTTTCTTTTTTTTTGGGGGGGATTGTTTTTGTTTGTTTGTTTGTTTTTATTTTTGTTCTTCGAGACAGGACTTTTCTGTGTAGCTTTGGAGCCTGTCTTGGAACTCAATCTATAGATCAGGCTGGCCTTGAATTTACAGAGATTCCCCCTGCCTCTGCCTCCCAAGTGCAGGGATTACCACTGCCGCCACCACCACCAACCACACTTTTCAAAAGAAAGAGAAAAATTGATCACATACTCTTTTAAATTACCCCCGAGGGTTAGGAAGTAAATAAATTGTTACCTATAGATAGTAGGTATCTTACTAGAAGAGGGAAACATTCTATGTGAGTTGTAGTTTATAGATGGTAGGCTTTTCCTAGGTTGGGATTTGGGATTGCTCACTCTTCACCTTCGTTATCCATACCTGTTCTGAGTAAGAACATCATACAGTTAAAGCACTGTTAAAGGAACATTTATTTTGACAATAGACTTAGTGGCTTGAAACACGGTAGGATTAATTGGTGATAGTAGTGTAGAACTATAGCTTCTTCAAACTGTAAGTTATAATCCTTAGTAGAATGACTTTAGGGTTTTGGAATGAGTGTAGAGAAAAAGTTTTTAGGACAGGGTAGTATTTGAATGCAAAAGCCAGCCAGTTACTAGAATAATGTCAGTGTTGAAAATCTACAAAAAGTTGGGTGGTGGTGGTGCCCACCTTTATAATCCCAGCACTCAGGAGGCAGAGGTAGGGAGATCTCTGAATTCCAGGCCAACTTGGTCTACAGAGTGAATTCAGCTAGGACTACAGAGAGAAACCTGTCTTTGAAAAATCAAGGTGGTGGGGAGAGGGAGAGAGGGAGAGGAGAGAGAACATACAAAGCCTGTTAACATTTGTTTAATTACTGTAGGATGGTAGGTTGTGTCTAAAGCAATTCTTTGCAGCATTTGATTCTATTAACACTGTTATACTTAGCATTGTGCTTATTTTGTGAACTAGAAAAGAAAACCAGTTATGAAAGATTACTTGGCTTGTTTCAAGATACAGACAGAAATGGTAATATAATCTGGGATGATTAAAAGCCAATAGCCATTCTCTTTCCTTGATCTATTTTTGTTATATTTTAAAATAATTTTACACATTAAGATTGATGTTTAGCATCTTTATAACCATGTCACAATATTACTCATTACCCATCCTTACGCTATTTTCTGAAAGTGTCTCCTTTTTTGTCAGTCATAGATCTTCTATATGAAGCTTCTAGTAATTAGTCACTTCCATCACTGTGATGAAAATACTTGAGGAAAGAAAGATAAAAGAAGGAAAGATTGCTGGGTGGTGTTAGTACATGCCTTTAATCCTAGCACTTGGGAGACAGAGGCAGGCCTGGCCTCCCTATCCTTCCTCTGAAATCTGGTAGAATCCCTCACAATTCCAAATCTCTTACATTTTACATATTTGCAAAACCAGCATCACCTGGTTTTGCTTCAAACTTTACTGTTGGGGCCCACTTATCCTTGGTTGTAGTAATGTCTTGAGCACTTGGACAGTGGTCATCTGCAAATGAATCTTGGGGAGACAGTTTTCTAGGAGTTCCTGTTTCAATAAAGCATGAGGAACTCATTAATTGTACAGTGTATATTAGACAACTGTAATTATAATGTACTTTAGTATTGTAGCATATAAATAACTACATCTTAATTATAATTTATTACCTCCCCCCCAATTCAGCTTTCCACAGGCTACAAATCAAACATTACTAAACAAGTTTAAACATCAACATGAAGAAAATTCTTATATTGAATTTCCAGCTGTGATGGAGCCTGCTTTTATCATAAAACATTATGCTGGAAAAGTAAAATATGGAGTAAAGGTCAGTAAATTTCTTACTGAATATGGTTTTAGAGCAGAGGTATTTTTTTTTTTTTTTTAAGTACAGAATGGTTTTTTTTTTTTTTTTTTATTCCTTGACAATTTTATGCATGTAAACATTGTTTCTTTTCTTTTTTTCACACAGGGATCCTCCTGCCTCTCCCTCCCAAGTACTGGGATTATTGGGACTCAAGGTGGCATCGCTGCCACCATCACCACCACTGTAAACATTATTTGTCGATGATAGCCACCCCCAACTCTTCGCCCAGGTGTATGGTTACTATGTCTAGTGGCATTCTACCTTCTCATGTAGTTTTAGGAGGCTCTGGATCAGTAGTAGTCTTTGGAGTCATTTTGTAAGGCTAGAACTAGAATTAAGATCTACTTTTCGTTCTTTTTTAAAAAAAATTATTTATTTAGTCATGTATTTTATATATATGAGTTACTCTGTCTTTATGCACACCAGAAGAAGGAATCTGATCCCATTACATGTTGTTGCTGAGAATTGAGCTAAGGACCTTTGGAAGAGAGTCAAGGGCTTTTAACTGCTGAGCCATCTCTCCAGTCCCAAGATTACTTTTCAAATTGATGTTTCTTCCAGGTGGTGATGGTGCATGCCTTTAATCCCAGCACATGGGAGCAGAAGCAGGCAGATTTCTGTGAGTTGGATGCAAGCCTAGCCTACAAATCGAATTCCAGTACAGGCTCCAAAACTACACAGAGAAACCCCGTTTTTTTTTTTTTTTTTTAAAAAAAAGAAAAAACAAAACAAAAAACCCAAAAGGCAAACTGATGTTTTTGCTGGTTTCCTTGTGCAGATAAATCTGTTAGGCCATTCTTGTATACTTTTTAATTCTAGAAGTACAGATCATGTCTCTGTCTCAGACTCATTGTTCATTCTTCTCATAGTTGATTTTTTTTTTTTTATGTGATACTTATAATAATCTTCTAGAAGCTTCTTTTCCTGGTATACCATTAGGTAGTTTCGAGCTTTCATGCTTGTTAGGTTTATTAAGATCAACCCCTGCAAGTATCTTATGTACCTGATGAGTTGATTAATTCTTAAATCTTGGGGAACTTAAACTTGCTACCTAAGACACCTAAGTTTCTATATAATACAGTAATAAAATGAAGTCTTGAGATGAGTGTCTCATTGTTTTTTTTTTTTTTTTTTTTTTCTGTTTTTGAGACCTTGTCTCATGTATCTCAAGACTAATTTCAGGTTTTCTGTGTAGCAGAGGATGTCCTTGAACTACTTCTCCTGCCTCTACATCCTAAGTGCTAGGATTACAGAGATCTGTCACCATGTCTGGCTGTGGTAGACATCCTAATTAAGGTCATTTATTTGTTTTCTGATTCATTTATTTAAGAATCATGCCTTTAATCCCAGCACTCAGGAGGCAGAGGCAGGCAGACTTCTGTGAATTTGAGGCTAGCCTGGTCTACAAATCGAGTTCCAGGACTGTAGAGAAACCCTGTCTTTAAAAAAAACAAAAACAAAAACAAAAAACTTACTGCTGGATTTGGTGGCACATGACTTTGATCCCAGTGTTCTGGAAGCAAAAGGCAAACAGATCTCTGTAATTTCAAGGCCAATTTAGTCTGTACATTAAACTTCAGGACAGCCAGGGCAGTTAACACAAAAAAACCTTGTCTTGAAAAATACAAAAACAAAACACAAAAAACATTATTTATTAAATACCACTTGTCAAATTATTAGTTCATTGTTTACAGTGATACAGTGATAAGCTATACAGACACTTGTAAGTCTATTATATTTATATTTATTTCTAGCTATGTGCTATAAATACATGTTTTCTGTGAGTTAAGTAATAAAGTAATTGTCTTTTAATTTGTAGATTCACAAGTCTCTCTCTAAAAGACCGATTTTTAAGTGAGGACCTAAAGTAATGTTATGCTCATGAGTTGAGATAGTGAATTACATGCTATAAAGTAAGAATGGAGTTTAGTTTGTTGAAATAGTAGATAAAAGGTGGGTGATATGAAACTTTTAAGGACAAGTGAGATAATGTGAATTCCAAAAGCAGACATTAGGTTACATCCTGAAGAGCTTCTAGGCCATATTAAAGAAGCTTAGGTTTTTTGTTTTTAATGGAGTTAAGGAGGTTCTTACTGTGTAGCCCATGCTGTTAGTGAAGTGATAGTCCAGTACCAGCCTTCTGAGTACTTTAATTACAGATGTTTATCACCAACCTCATTATTGGAGGTTAGTTTTTTTTGTTGTTGTTGAAATTATTCAAATCAAAGCCTGTCCCCAGAGGCATACTTCACCAAGACAACACCTTTTGAACCTACCCAAATAGCACCACCAACTGGGAACCAAGTATTCCAATGTCCCAGACTAAGGGAACATTTATCATATATTATACACTCCTGTTTCTGTGATGTTTGTTTGTTAACAAGTTGATTGAAACTAAAAGGCAATTTAAAATGTGTAATTATATACTCATTGAAGATGTTAAACAAAGCTAGAGATACTTCTGGAGATAAAAAGGGATATTTTACAATGACTAATGTGTTCATTTGATAAAATGTTAACCAAAAGTTGTTTATACCCAGTGATTTTGATTCAAACTATAGGAAGTAGGAAGAGACCAAAAATAGCTGTAGATTTAAAAATGTAGCTGTGTTAGAGTGCTTTTCTAGCATGTGTGATGTTCTGAGTTTAATTCCTAGTACCACAGAAGCCATAACAAAAGAAAAGTAGCTGTAGGCAGATCCACTGTTGTTCCACAAGGCACACACACAAGATGTTCAGCAGAAATATTGGGCAGTACTTTTAAAACAACTGTTCCAATTGCATGTCATAGGTTACTGGATATTTAAAGCAAAAGTCTTCTAATTAGTTGATGAATCAATATAGAAAATCACAACTAAAATTACTTGCCATTTTAAGATCTTTTTTCAACTGATAGGTAGAAATATGCAGTATTTTAAAGTTTGTAAGATCCAGTTAAATCATTTAAGACAAAATGCTTGACAAGAAATTAGGATGAAAAGTTGGAAATTAATTATATCAGATTCCATCTCAATAAACTTGGAAAACAACACATTGAACCCAGTAGTATGAGGACACGAGAAAGATCAGAAATCAATACAATAAAAAGGACCATAAAGAAACCAGTAAAGCTTCTAAGAGTGGTGGCATATACCTTTAACCTCAGCATTTCAAAGGCAGAGGTGGTAGGATCTCTGTGAGTTCAACCAGTCTGCTTACATACTAAGTTCTAGGACTACCCAGGGCTATGGAGTGATACTTTTCAAAACAAAACAAACCCACCAAAATTGAAACAAAAGAAATCAATGAAGTCTAATGTTAGTTACATTCCACATAATGTATTATAAAACATACACAAAGTGTATTATAAAAACAGTTGATAATGGGGGCTGGAGAGATGCCCAGTGGTTAAGAGCACTGGTTGCTCTCCCAGAGGTCCTGAGTTCAATTCCCAGCAACCACATGGTGGCTCACAACTATCTAATGGGACCTGGTGCCATGCAGTCAGAACACTGTATATTATAAATAAATACATCTTTAAAATAGTTAATAATAGAAACATAAAGGTATCAAAAACAACAAAGGTACTTCATTCTTATATTCATTCTCTGGCTGCCACAGATGTTTATAAAACACTAACTGGATGTTATCATTACATTTCTAATCCTTGTATCATTGAATGAAACAAAATAAAATTATGCTATAACTTTAGTATGTTGTTTGCCTAATTTCCCACCACTCTCACTTTTTCCTATCTTTTCTGCCCCTGGCTTTATTGCCTCTCATCCTCCCTCCCTCCCTCCCTCCCTCCCTCCCTCCCTCCCTCCCTCCCTCCCTCCTTCCTTCCTTCCTTCCTTCCTTCCTTTCTTTTTGCTCTTTTTTCGAGATAGGATTTCTCTGTGTAGCTCTGGCTGGTTGACCTGGACCTCACTCTGTGGACCAGGCTGGCTTTGAACTCACAGAGATCCTCATGCCTCTACCTCTGGAGTACTGGGATTAAAGGTTGCCACCACAACCTGTCTCCTATCACCACAGAGCACAAGGTCTTTTGCCTAGTTTTCTCAAGGTATTCTCTTTTTAGTTTTCTGAAAACCCCTTCAAATTGCCTGTCTAATAATCTACAATAAAATTATTGTGCTTACTCTGTATTTATTACATAATTCAGTAGCTGGCACTTTTTAGAAGGTATCTGGTCCAGGTAGCTACCTAGAATAGAATTCAGTGCTATAATTTCTATTTGCGTACCTTTCAAATCTTTCACCTGCTATCTTCCTGATATTTTAATTTAGTCTTTTTCACAATTATTGGTACTTTTTTTCTCATAGGATTTTCGGGAAAAAAATACAGATCATATGCGTCCAGACATTGTGGCTCTTCTGAGAAGTAGCAGGAACGCCTTTGTCTCTGGGATGACGGGAATTGATCCTGTAGCTGTATTCCGATGGTCAGTTCTTCGAGCTTTTTTCAGAGCTGTGGTTGCTTTCAGGGAAGCTGGAAAAAGACACATTCATAGAAAAAGTGGTAAGCTACCCTTGCTAGTATTCTGCCATGATAATAACTTTTGTTTTGTTCTGTTTTCTTGCCGTACTCTGGAATTGTGTCTCATAGTTGGTAAATCACAAGCACCTTTGAGTGTTTAAATGTACATTTCTGTATATGCGTAGACATGTATTGCTATATTTTCATTAATGAATATTGATAGGAGTAATGCATGTCTTAATTAGGGTTCATGTTGTGTGGTAAAACACCATGACTAAGGCTAGTTATAAACACGGGTCATTTTTTGTTTTTGGCTTTCAAGACGGGTTCTCGGTGGCTTTGGAGGCTGTCCTAGAACTAGCTTTTATGCCACTAATGCCCAGCAGAACACCTTTTCTTTTCTATTAAGGAATATTTTGTTCTTGTTTTTTTCTGTTAATCCTGTCTCATTTTATGGAATTTTTTAGTTTGAAATTTAGATTTTTGTTTCTGTGTGCTTCCTCTTTAAGCTACAAAACATTAAATTATATATTTTGTTTGAGGCCAATTTCATAGGCACTTGTGGCCCTTTGGAATGTGCTGTAGTATTTGCTGTAGCAGTATTCTTAGACCATTACTGCATGGTTAGAATTTTCTAAGTTCTGTGTAGTTGAGACATACTTTTAAGTGGAATTGTGAGAGTGCTCCTTTGTTCTTCTGTTATTTCCAAACTGAATTGTATGTACTTGTAATAAATCTTCAAAGTCAGCTTTTAAACTTCACTTCTTAATTTTAGGTTATAGGTGTAATCTCCTTGTTGAAATATGGATACAGTGTTTCTCTGTAACTTTGGAGCCCTTCCTGGAACTCACTCTGTAGACCAGGCTGACCTTGAACTCACAGAGATCTGCCTGTCCATGTCTCCTGTGTGCTGGGATTAAAAATGTGTACCACCACCCTGCTTCCTCTAAGTGATTTTAAGAGGTGATTTAAAAAAAAAAAAAAAAAAAAGATTTAAGGTATTTTTTTCCCCCTTTGAGATATTTAGTTGAAAAACAGAAAGAAAACAGGATGAAATAAAAATCAACAAAGCTAAATAGACCTATTGAGTAACATGAAGCATATCAACATCTGGCTATCCAGAAAAGAGAGTCATAAATAGTGTTTGAAGAAATCATGGCTATATATTTTTTTATATTTGATAAATTAACCCACTCATGCTAGGTTATCAGTAATGACAAGGAAGATGGATTCAAAGAGATCCAGACATAATTAATCATAATTAAACTATCTAGAGATAGGCAGGCCAGATAGCTTAACAGACTTAATAGATTGCTGCCACACCTGATGACCGAGTTCCTTTTCTGAAACCCACAGGAAGGAAAGGACCAACTCCTGCTAGTTGTCCTCTGAGCTCCACAGGCCTTGGCAAGTGTGCATCTCCCACCCCATGAATAAATGTAATTAAAAATGTAAAATAATAGAGACAATATGAAAAGCAAGTGGTAGTAGGAAAGTGATTCGTCGTGTATAAAGGACCTAAACTAAGATTAACAGATGATTTCTCATCAGACATCACTGGAGTAGAAGGTAGTAGAATATTACATATTTAAAATGTTGAAGGAAAAAAGATATAATAAATAATTCTGCCTCCCACAAAATGTCCTTCAGAATGATAGTGGTTAAGATATTCTGAGAGATAGCCAGGCATGGTGGTACATGCCTTTTATTCCTGCACTCAGGAGGCAAAGGCAGGTGGATCTCTTCAAGTTCTAGGCCAACAATATTTGGGAATTTGAGTGTCGTTCTTTCCAAACTGCTTCCTGCTATTAGGGAGCCCTGTCTTGGGGATCCTAAGAAGACCCAGAAATCCTGTCTTATACCAGCTGTTTTGGATGTTGGATCAGTTGGGCCATTGCTTTAGGAGGTCTTGCTTGATCAAACCATATTAGTCTGGAAGGAATCTATAGCTTTTTATTTTCTGTGTAAACAAAAGCAGAATTTTTTTCCCCCCAAAATAACCTATCCTTAGACTTAAGTTTTGAAGTAAAAGCATTTTCAAAATATGTAAGTTGGATTAACCCAGTGTCATTTCTTTTAGCAGTTATTGCTACTTCCTCAGCAGTCAAACAATTCAAAGACAACACAATAGCAAACAGTATCTAGACTCTCTGTACTTTCCATCTTTACGCGGCTTATTTATTTATTTACTTATAAGCCTGGCTCGCTCAGTCAGTAGAGCATGGGACTCTTAAACTCATGATCGTGGGTGTGAAACCCATGTTGGGCACCATTTTGTTACGTGTACTTTACTTCAGCCTGGTCTCCTAGCCACATCAGCCCCAAATAACTCACAGAGATGCTGTATTATAATGCTGTTGTCCAATGCAGAGAGCTTTTTATTTACTACCTCTTAATTATTAACCCACAATTGCTAATATTTGTATTTCTACATGGTCTTAATCTTACGGAGAACACCAGATTCATCAGTTCTCTTCCTCCCAAGATCACATTGAGACTCTGTCCTACACATTTCATTTCCCAGAATCCTCCACCTCCCCTAGTCCCACCTATCTTGTTTCCCTATTGGCCTACAGTGCTTTATTCGTTAACCGATAAGAGAAATGTATTTACAGAATGACATCTCTCATCACTCTGCTTTCTGCTATACCCTTGATATTGGGCCGTCACTGGAACTCATCTTGGATATCCTGTTGTTGCCTTGTGCCATGGAGGTCCTGCATCTTTGGATCTGTAGGTCCAGCCACTTCATGTGCCCTAGTAGTTCATAGATGAGGTGGATGTTGGAGTGGGCTAACTCATAGCACTGGTTCTGGGCTTGGGTTGGTCAGCCTTCCAGTTTTCCCTTATCATCACCACTAGAGAAAGCTCTCCAGCATTGCCTAGGCTAGTTTTCCCTCTATAGCAAGTAGCAAGGATTTGTCTGGGCTTGGTCTCCTTCTTTCACTCCCTCAGAGCCAGAGCTGGTTCACTTGCACAGCTCTACTGTTTTGCCCAGGTGAGGTACAGGGTCCACTCTTCTGTGTGTACATACTTATTTAAAGGAAAACATTTATTTGGTGTTGGGTTGCAGTTTCAGAGATTTAGTCCCTTATTGTCATGGCCAGAAGTATAGCAGCAAGCAGACAGACATAGTACTGGGGACATAGATGGGCAGGAAGCAGGAGGCCTGGCTTGAACATTGAAACCACAAAATGTGCCCCTCCTGCCAGTTTGTCTAACAAGGCCACACTGCCTATGGGGGTCATTCCTATTAAAACCATCACACCCCTATAGGAAATATGAAAGGGAATTTTTGTGTGGAATGGTTAAGATAATAGTAATGGCCTAGAGAGGTAGATTAGCAGTTAAGAGCACTTGCTGCTTTCCCAGAGGACCTGAGTTCCTGAGTTCAGTTCCCAGGGGGAAATCAAATGCCCTCTTCTGGCCTCTGAGAGAATTACATTCACATGTACATATTCACACAGGAATACACACACACACACACACACACACACACACACACACACACACACACACACACACACTTTAAAAGGATAATAGAAACATTAGTGAAGAAATGAAGAGCACCATTACTACAAAAGATGGAATAAACATAATTTCTCTACTTTCCAGCACTCCGATTTGAGAGATAGCTGCTTTAGCTAATATAATTCTATGTTGATGGTCATACTGTTTAGAAGATATAACTTGTTTGATAGTAACAGTATAAAGAAAAAGATGGGGGACACTTTTTTATGCAATTGGAATAGTTTTTTAATTTATACTAGAGCACTATAGATTACTATTTAACAACTGATAACTAAATAATTAAAAACAATATGATTGATACAAAGGAGGATAGTAATGAATTAAAAGAGGAATACAAATATCTTGATAGGTAGAAAGCAATAACATCCTTCCACATAACAAGTAGCTTATGAAAGAAATGATAAGAACAGGTAGAAGATACTTTTTTTCTGGAGATAAGAAAAAACAAACACAGTCTATGCTACTCCCTCCTTGGTTAGTTTTTTTTTCCTGTCACTCGTTTATGAGCCAGAGAACTATAGAAGCTTCATCTGAAAATTATTGCATATTGGTTACATAGGGTCTTGATACAGGTGTTTTACTCCTAGGAGAAAAGCAGACAGTATATCACAATTTATAGAAGTGCTTATAGAATGGTTTATGCTGGGTAGTGGTGGCATATGGCTCTAATCAGCACCTGAGAGGCAGAGGTAGTCAGATCTCTGTGAGTTTGAGGCTGGCCTAATCTATAGAGTGAGTTCCAGGACAGCTAGAGTTGTCAACAAACAAACAAACTTTCAAGCTGGTTACCCAGTGTTCTTCTGCTTCTAAGGAGGCTTAGATAAAAGGATAAACACAGCATAAGCAGAACATTGTAGATTAAATTGGAAATAAATAAGTACAGAATGGAAAAAAACAAGCACAACCAGAAAAATTTAGCAAAAATAAGTAAGATTGACACTTGGCATTAGACTGGCCATAGGGCTCAAATTACTAACAGGGACAGGTCTGTTGAACTTATAAAAGTACAAATAAGATTATTTCTATGACTAAAAGCAACAAATTAGAAACTAGTTGTAATGGAAATGTTGGTAGAAAAGCACAAACAAGAAATATTGACTCCTAAAGGAATAAAAAATGAATTGTAGCTTATAACTTAGAAATTATATTAGTAATTTTTAATTTGTCATATTCATATAGTGGAAAGTTACTCATAAAATGAATGAAGTAATAGTAAATGTGCCACATATTTAAAAAAAAAAAAAACTCAATCCAAAAATAACAACTACTACCACCACCACCACAACAACAAAAACAAAAGCAGCTGGGCATGGTGGTATGTGCCCTTAATCTCAGCACTCGGGGAGGCTGATCTATAGAGTAATTTCCAGGACAGCCAGGCTGATAAACAGAGAAGTCCTGTCTCAACCCCTTCCTCCACAAAAGCAGTATCCTCTCTGAAAAGAGGCACAAAAGGTTATATCTTGTATGATTCTCTTTATAAGAATTGTCAGTAGTCAAATTCATAGAGGTAGAATTTTGATTGATTGTCTGGGAATGGTGTGTGGCTAAGAGAGAGTTGAGGTTATAAGAGTATAACAACCTGATGTGGTAGTGAAATGCCTGCAATCTTGACACTTTGAAGGGGGAGTGAGGTGGGAGTTATGGTCAGCCTCAGCTCATAGTTAGTTTGGAGCAAACCTAGACTACATAGTCCTGTTTATAGGTTATCTTTTTTGGTATGATCAACATACTTTAAAATTGATTGTGGTGATAGTATATGGCTTTGTTAGTTATGCTAAAAACTATTGACTTGTATTTTGAATAGTGAATTGTGTGATGTAAATTATTTCAGTGAAGCTGTTATATGTAAACATACAAAATGAATGTTGTTCATTTCCTAGTAACTCCCTCATATTCATCAGTGGGAGAACATAATCAAATCACGACATGTTCCTGCTTTGTGACATTATTTAGCAATATGAAGGAATAAATTGGTCATTCTCATAGTTAATAAGTTACAAAAAATACTGAGCAAAAAGTTAGAAATATTATTTCATTTGGTTTAGGAACAGGGAAAGATCAGACTGATTGTCTCTGGTAGTGTTGGAGGAAAGGGTAGTATTGATAGGAAAGGAGATAAAATAACTTTGGGATGGATAAAATGTTCTATGGTTCAGGATTTTGGGATGGATAAAATGTTCTATGGTTCAGGATTACATGAATGTAGACCTAAGCTGAATACTTAATAAACCTGGACCTAAGAGCCAAATGTGATAGAACACAACTATAGTCCTCAATACTTAAAAAGATGAGGCAGGATGATCATTGTGCTAAGGCTTGGGACCTGCCATAATAAAATCTTGGGCCACAAGATCTGGCTTCATGTATGAACAGAACAGTACAGTGGAGCTTGCTTGGGTCATGAGCTTAAGTTTTTTGTCACTAAAATGGTTTTTGAAAAAATTCCCCACTGGCCTTACATGGAGAAGCAAAAAGAACTTTAATCTGGTTAATCTTAGATGGATACTTTTAGGTTCTCTTTAAAACAATCAGTGCTTTCTATCTGTACTTCTATCTGTAAACATGGCATCTCAATTGGTAGTATGTACTAGTAGATAATTGTCATGTAGTTCCAAGAGGCAGAAGATAGTGGGATTGCTGTGACTTTGAGGTCAGCCTAATCTACTTGGATTAAAAACAAAAACAAAAAACCCCACAGAAAACTAAAAGACAGAAAACTTGCTTCAATAATCTGTATCTTGTGTCCAACACAAACAAAAAAACCAAAACAATAAATTAACTGCAACCCTATACCCCCCAAAAAACTACCCAGTTTATGTGATACTTTAGAAAATACCCTCCTCTGAAAATATATTTACAAATTATCCTAGGACAATCAAGTCATCTTAAAAAGGAGCTGCTATACACAAAAAGCAAGATCAATATAATTTTAAGTTGTAGAAATGTTGTTATAGTCTGTAAAATAATGTTTAAAGCTGTGAAAATGCTTGTAAAAGGTGTAAAAATGGATCCAAAGGAACAGGACACAGATTATTTAAAACGTAGATATGGCATTGAATCATAACTACAAAGATACAAAAATACCCCAATGACACTGGAAAATAGAGAACAGTTAGTATAGTAATATTTAATAACTTCTTAAAATTCTACCAGTAAGAGTATTTGAATAACTATATTTTCACATAGAATGTAATTTTTATATATTCTTGAATTATTTCTAATAGATTATCAAGTTATATATTGATTGATTGGATTATGAGTATAATTAATACTCTAGCTCTTCTCCCCAAACTTTTCCATTTTTTTTCTGACTATCATTCCACAGGCTAGTCTGATGCTTGGCCATTAAGGGTAATTACTCATAATAATGAAAACTGAGTATTTTTTATTAAAGTTTTTTATGACAATGGAATGATGGTAAGCTCTCTCTCTCTCTCTCAAAGATTTACTTATTATGTATAAATGTTTTGGCATGTTTACATGAGGACACAAAATCTCATTATACATGGTTGTGAGCCATGATGTGGTTGCTGGGAATTGAACTCAGAACCTCTGGAAGAGCAGCCAGTGCTCTTAACCATTGAGCTATCTCTCCAGTCCCCAAGCTCTCTTTTTATAAGAAATTAAATATTTGCATTTATCTTGGTAAATGATCCATTTTAAAAACATAGTTACTGTTAATAATCCTTGAAATGGATTTTAATTTTTAAGTCTGGTATTTTATGTATTATCTGAATACATTTTCTCTGCTAAATGATGTTTTTAACATTTTATTTTTATTATCCGTTTGATAAAATTCTTATCTCATGTGTTTGTCACATTATATACCATATATATACATATATATATGTATATGTATATGTATATGTATATGTATAGATTCATATACCTCCCCTCCCCCCGACAGGGTTTCTCTGTGTAACAGTCCTGGCTGTCCTGGAACTTGCTTTGTAGACCAGGCTGGCCTCAAACTCACTGAGATCTGCCTGCCTCTATCTCCCAAGTGCTAGATTTAAAGGCGTGCATCACTGCCACCCTGCCTTACATCATGTGTCTTGATCCCATTCATTCCCCATGTCTTTGAATCCACCCTCTCAGCCCCTGCACACACCCAAATTCAAGAGGAAAAAAAGAAAAAGGAAGAAAATAAAATGAGAAAAATAAAAAAAGGTGGAAGGAATCAAAAATCCCATCATGGAAACTGCAGTTTGAGGCAATAAATCACACTGTATACCCCTTTGTCTATACATCTCTGCTTGCAAGTGTTCATTGCAAAGAGTCATTCGTCTGGTTCAAGGACCCTGGTCTCTGGTTGTGAGACTAGTCTTTAATGACTAAGCCATCTCTCCAGCTTTGGTGTTATAAAATTCTTGAAGCAAATTTCATCTTTCTTATGTTCTGATGATTAATAAGATTGTGTTTTCTCTGCTAAGTGTAGATAATAGTCTCTGAATTTAGAAATCTGGCTTAGGAAATTTCATTGAGATGAAAGAAATGCTCTGTAAGGGCTTTTGAGTTAAGTCACTTTAAAATTACTATCTTGAGCAATATTTGTAATTTGTAACATTGAGTTCCATTCCTAGTTGTATAGTAAAGTGTACTAATGGACCTTCAGTTCATTATGTGTTACTTAAATTTATGCCTAAATTATACAGTTTTCATATACAGAGGCAAAATGTTAATTGAAATCATTATTCCCTAACTCTTAATCTCTGAGTGAAAAGTGGAAACTCTGAATTCTACTGTAAATCAGTTCCTTGCTTATATTTATGGTATTCAAGCTGCCCCTGCTCCCAGTGCCTTATTGCTAGAATGATTCACT
Source organism: Phodopus roborovskii (assembly GCF_943737965.1). Lineage (NCBI taxonomy): Eukaryota > Metazoa > Chordata > Mammalia > Rodentia > Cricetidae > Phodopus > Phodopus roborovskii. The sequence continues at coordinate 36,418,574 of NW_026126517.1, forward strand.
GGTTACCACTTATCTGGGGCTTTGGTCTTTACTTAAACCCTGTCTTTTCTTTTTCCTGCTAGTAAATAATTTACTTTTATGTCCTTTCCCTGTGGTGAGGTCTGGATTCTCCAGCTATTTCTTCAGATTTATAAATACAAAGTGGTACTTGGGTTTCTGCTCTTTCATGCTTTGCTACTTACACTTACCACATACTTGACAGAATACTCACAAGTTTGATTGATTGCCAGATTTGTAAAGGAAGTGTTAAATTTTTTGGTAAATTGTTCGGGTATAATTTCTCTTGGATTCTATTAATGTTGCCAACTATATACTATATGTATTTCAGAAAAGAATAATTTTTGAAGAACAACCAAATAATAAAAATTGTTTGAAATGTTCCTAATACTTTAATCTAGAGTTTTAAAATATGTCATTAGCTCAGAATATGTTGATTAATAAAGTAGACATTTTGGATATTTGAAGAAATATTTGTTTTTTCTATTATTTATTAATTCAAGAAATTGTTCACCTTATTTGATTGATATTTTACAATATATTAAGATAGTTGGCAGCATTGTCTTTGATTCCTTTATTGTTTTGGGCTTACATGTTGTTTTTTCTTTTCTCCATTTTTTTCTTTTGTTTTGTTTTGCTTCTTAAGGACATGATGATTCAACGCCATGTGCAATTTTGAAAAGTATGGATAGTTTTAGCTTTCTGCAACACCCAGTCCACCAGAGGAGCTTAGAGATTCTACAGAGGTGCAAGGAAGAGAAGTACAGTAAGGCTGCAAATTCTCATAAACCCTCTGTTGTAACATCCATTTGGAAATGGAAATCAAGAGCATTCATGAGGGCAGCATGGAGATTGCATAGGCAACATGACCTTCACAGTCCTTTATTCAGACTCTAGTGCTTTTTCTTCAAATTGGTGATATACCTGTTCTTTAATGTGGTTGACTGTCCTGTTTGTTGTGGTGACCACATTAACTATCTAGGTTGCCATCATTGAATTGCTTTCTATTTTTTTCTTTGAAGTATCTGATTCATATCATAAAAATGAACAGTACTTTTTTTTCCAATTTGCTTTTTTGAAAGTCTTAGTGAAATGTAATTAAAGTTAAATAGAAGAGAACAATTTGGTAAACCTTATGTATATAGAAACTCATGAAATCATCACAGTAATGATGATATTCAATACTCCCCAAAGTTTCCTCATATCTGTCTAAATTTTGTACTTGCTTATGCTTGAGTCCTGCATCAGCAGTGTTTTAATTGCGAATCTCTGGAGGATCCATTTAAGTTGATTGTAGCCCTTGATTAATACTTTCTATGTTTGATATAAGAGAAGTCACCACATCAGTGTTTAGCATAAAGAGTATCAGAATAAGAATACATTTCTATTTATTGTTTAAAATTGACATAAAAGATGCACTTGGTCTCCATTTCTTCCTTTGCTCTTGGTTACTCTACATGAAAATAGGTTCTTTTTTCTACTATGGGGTTACAATAATTGGCCTTGCTCCTATTATGATAATAAATGAATTCTTCTGAAAACTAAGTTATTTGTGTAGAGTAGACCAGATTTACTCAAAATCTGCTTTGTTCATTTAATAATTTGTCACAGGTTTAGGTTACTGCTTTTATTAGTTTTCTAGTTGGAATTCCTAAACATTTTACTTAATAAAAGAATAATTTAAATAAAAGTACTGAAAATAAATATATGGTGAGTCTTTTTTTGCTGTAGTGGCATACAAAAATGTGTAATGTATTTTGAAAGAATTTGTATTTTTTTCTTGTAGGAAGAATAAAGGTAAGTCATTTTAAAAAGAGTTTATTACTTACTGCTATTTCTAAAAATACACGGTCCTCATTCTAATTGTTCATTTTGGTATTCTCAATCTTTGAAAACAGTGTTTAAAAAGGAAAAAAAAAAGCTTTAAATTCTTTTAAAATTTTTCTTTTCATTTAGGTGTGTGTATGTGCATGTATATGTTTGTGTGCTTGTGTATGCCACATGGAAGCCAGAAGGCTTGGATTTGTAGTTACAGACATTTGTGAACTGCCTGTAGTGGGTGCTGGGAATTGAATACACATCCTCTGAAAGAGTAGTTAAGTGCTCTTAACCACTGAGCCATCTCTCCAGCCCTTAAATTGTTACATTAAGAAAAAAAATGCACTAAAATAATGATTCAAGTTGCACCTTAAAATTCTTGGACAAGAACACATTAACCTTTAAAAAGGGAAAGTAAGCAAATGATACCTAGAACTCAAAATCAGTGATACAGAAAGCAAATACTAGTGTATAATATGTTTATATGTTGCTGTAGATAGGCAGCATATTGTGAAGATGAGCAGGCAGTAGAACAAAGCTTACTTTAAGCCTAGGAAACATGTAGAAGGTGGCGGCTGGAGGTGTACATGCACTATGAATGACCCAGGTAACTACCTGCAGGCCTAGCTACTTTAAAAAGTTCCACCACCTCATGCTAAACTGAGAGACTTGTAATGTGTTGTCCTCAGGGGAACAGTCAAGATTCAAAACATGCTAACAGTAAACTTACTGTGTTAACCTTATATAAAAGGTAAAAGTATGTGATCATCTCAGTAGATGAGGAGAAAGTTTGCTATAATTCTGCACTCTTTTTTCAAATTTGGCAGCTAAAGAGTGGGAAACAGTACTCCAAACTTATAAAGGGTTTGTATGAAAAAATCTTTAATAGCAGACTTTCTCCAAATAATAAGACCTAAGGTAAAGACATTTTTATATAGCCATTTGGATTCAGGGTCACAGGCAGAGTAGTACAAGAACAGAGATAATAGAAGGAATTTGAAAGGGAAGAATTAGTTAATTTGACTAATATGGAGAAAGGTAAAAATCTAAAAAATTGTCTTAGAAGTAAAACTTGAACCTAACAATCTCATAGAATACCTAATAAATACACAAAATTACATTTCTAATGCCAAATACTTGGAAAATGAAGTTTATCAATGCCAGTATAGTATTTGAAGCAGCCAGTCTACTCCCACATTTTATAAAAGTAGGTTTGTGTTACAAAAGTACATGGGAGGTATGTCACTTCTGGTATTATTAGATTACTATTCCCTTCTCTAGTATGCCTTTATTTGTTAGCTTTCACATCACTGTCAGAGAAGCCACTGTCTGTGAGCAACCCCATTCAGAGTCCCAACAGAGACTTCAGCTAATAGGTACTAAGGTACTGGACTTCCTCAGCAACTTGACTGGATATCCTGAGAGTAGACCTTCCTTCATTCTAGTCTCAGGATGATTAGATAAGTAACTCCTGACTCTCTACCTTTTGGAAACTGAGATGGATGGGCCTTGTAACAGACTAACATTATCATCTTTCTATGGAGACTGTCTCAGGAAGATTGTAAAAAGCCAGTTTGAGTAGCTTAGTGAGAACTTTTCTCAAAATTCGGGGGGGGGGGGAAGCACATGTGTTTAGGAGGACTGGGGGTTGAGGTAGTGACTCAGTGCATGGGCAGTTGTGTGGCATAATCAAAGCCCTTGGTTTGATACACTGTATTGCAGAAAGGGAGGGAAGAGAACAGAGGAGAGAAGAAAGGAAATCTATGAACCAAATAAGAGGTATAGAAATGGATCCATGTGTATGGTGTGTGTGTGTGTGTGTGTGTGTGTGTGTGTGGGTGTGGAGATAGTTTAATGGAGTGAAGGATTGAACAATTTAGTATCCATTTGTTGTAAGAGAACTTTTAAAAAAAATCTTTATTTTTACTTTTTATTTATTTTTTACATTCCAATCCCAGTTCCTTCTCCCTCCTCTCTTCCCACTCCCCCCACTTCCCCCACTTGTCCCCCACCCCACCTCCCATCTGCTCTTTGGAGAGGATAAGGCCTTCCCTAGGAAGTCTACTAAGTCTGTCCCATCATCTTGTTGAGACAGGACTAAGGCACCTCTCCACCCCTCACACCCCTGTGTCTAGGCTGAGCATTGTATCTCTCATATAAATATGAGAACTCTTAAGTCATTTAAGTTATCTTGAAGTGAGTCATGCTGATGTAAGAATCAAATCCGTTAATTTTTTTTAGGCATACATGAGGGGTAAAAAAATAAAACAAGTAAAGATTTCTTAGGATATATAAATATATAGATTAATTTGAAGAACATTAGTATCTTAAAAGTACAGTTTCTAATCATAAGCATGGATATCATTCCATTGATTTGGCTCTTGATTTCTTTTAGTGATGTGGCCATTGACTCTTTCTGTTAAGTTGATATTATTTTGATTTTATGAATGAAATTACTAGTTTTTGGTCATTTATTGCATTTGTACAGAAATAGAGTTGGTTTCTGCATATCAGTTTCCTGTATTTTAGCTGAATTGAATTAGCTTTAACATTTTTATAGCTTCTTTAGGATTTTCTCTGTATGATTATCATTTTTCATAAAGATCTTCTGTAAAGATGCATGATTTCTTCCCATGTATCTTAGTTCTCATATATATAGATACATGTATATGTATGTATGTATATATATATATATATATATATATATATATACACACACACATATACACACACATTTTAAAATTGATGACCTTGTATCTGTGGTGCCTATAAGAAAATTGTTTTTAAATATTTGTAATTCATAAGGAAACATCCTTTGATCTTCAGTGTCTTTATATGTAAGATCAATAGATTTCTAAACTATATGTTACATATCAGCAGTGTATTTGTTGTCAAAAAATGATACAGAGGGGTCATGTTAGAAGTATTTTGAGTATATGTGAAGTTTGTATATAGTTAGTTATCAGCCTGAATACTTTTACATTTCCAAATGTTAATGCTTAAATGAAATAAATAAAAATTTGCTATTGAAATTCCTATGAAGTTTCATTTAATCATGTTGCAATAGTTATAAAACTTTACTTAGTAACTGACATTTATCAAATGTTTAAAAACTAAGTTTATTAATTTTCATTTGTCTTTAGAATTTTTTTCCTTTAGTATTTTGAAGGTGCACTGATTTGAAATTTTCTTTTTTTTCTTTTTTTTTTTGGTTAGGTATAACTCGAAAAAACCCAAGAACACCTCTTTCTGATCTTCAGGGCATGAACACTCTAAATGAAAAAAATCAACAGTAAGTTTGGTATATGTTTATAAGGGAATATGAGATGAATAACAATCTTATGATAATTTGGGATATTGCTGTACTTCAATTTCCATGTATACTTTTCTTCAAATTACAGACTTTCTCTTTTACCCCTTATCCACATAAAGAAAAAACAGTCAAAACCTGAGAATGCACCACCTATTTTGCAAAGATATACATCACTATTATTCTTATTCTCTTTGTTCTTAAGTGTTAACTCCATTGAAATATTATTTGTATTTTTATGGGCTTCTGAAGAGATTTAAATCTACTATCTTTACCTGGAAAGTCCTTCATTAGATATTGTGCTATAATCACTAATAATTGTATGTTCATTCCTCTGACTCTAGTGCTGATAATAGTGCTCAATCTGTAGCAAGGGCTAAATATTTTTGGTTGATGTCAGTAGCATATGTGTTTATGAATAAGATGTCTGAGGAAGAAACTAGATATCCTATAGAACCATGTGACCTATTAGTGTTATAAATTCAAGTGGGAGCTTTTGAAAGTTCTAAAAAAGAAGGAAGGCATCATGGATTCTATTATGTATTAAAATATATAACTTATGTTTAACAATATGTTATATGATGTATTTCATCTACCTTCCATTTGTATAGAATCCACTAAAATTTTTTCTGAGTGACAGAGAGGTCCCACTTGATTGGTAATCATTTAATAAAACCATTTTATTGCTGTTTATCATTAAAACATTTTAATGTTCCATATCTAAAATGTTATATGTCTTAAATTAATACAATAATAAAGTAATTAAGCAAATCATACTAATTTTTTTTTCCACAGTGATACATTTGATATTGCCTGGAATGTCAGAACTGGCATTCGCCAAAGCAGACTACCAACTAGCAACACTTCTTTGTTGGATAAAGATGGGATATTTGCTAATCCAGCAAGCAGCAAACTCCTGGAAAGAGCTCATGGAATTCTCACGTCAGTATTGATTAGTAATAGACTTCTTAAAGGAGTATTTTATTAAAATTTTCTTACTGAGCAAATAATGAAAGATTATTTTCATGAGTATAATTTTGATAGAAAAAGGTTGAAATCTTCTTAGTTTTAAAACTGTGAGTCCAATGCATTATAGATAAGATTGCTTTCTGTTTCATTTTTCCCTATTCACTAGCAAAAAACAAAAAAGGTTAAATGTATTAATTACAGGAAATGATTATTGTTATTTTTCTAGAGAAAAGGAAATTTAGCTCTTTTTTTGAATTCCCTGTCATTGTTATAATTATTATTCTTTAGATCTAGCACTTGGACAGGGAAATTTCATGCATATGTTAAATGATAGCATGTGTTGTGTCATACACCTTTCATTACCCAATGAAGGAACTGGTTTGGATGTGGAAATGATAATTATGTATGCTGTTCCATTACACTAAAGCTTTAATGTATTTCAGGTATTTCCCAAGCATTTATTTTTTTCATGTATCATAAACTAGATGTATGTATGAATTGGAGTCCCAAATCTCTATTGAAGTAATTGCTTAATAGTGTCAATAGGATTAATTTATACAAGTCTTGCTCTACTCTGGAAGTGTGTATTAACTTCACTTAATTATCTCAAGAATGCTAATAAATAAGTATTCTTAACTATCATCACTTTATAGACAAACATAGTAAAACTAAAGTTTAGAGAAGTTATACATTGGTAGGAGCAAAACTGTAGATTCAAAATAGGCCTTTTAACTTCTCAGCCAATGTTCTAAGCATTGAGCTGTATTTGTTCATTTTGTGAAGTCATAATGAAAGTTAACTTTTGTTGATGAGTAGGATAAATGAATAGAAAAATTTAATTTCTAAACAGAAAGATTATGTTTTATGAAATGTGTATTTTTAGTCATTTATGAAGTTTAGGCATATCTTAAAAATCTTTTAATGGTAGAAGTAAATCTTGGTAGGTATTGGAAAGTAGAATCCTGTCTACATACAAGAAAGCAAAACTGAGAGCTTAGAAAGTACAGCAGCATATCATTAATCTTCAGGCCCAACTCTGCTTAGTCCCAAATTACAAAGCTGGTATTTCCTTCTTGTCTTGTCCTTGCTTACTCTTTCCCCCCCCCCCCCCCAATGATAGATGCTTGATTCAGTCACATAGCATTTTTGTATGGACAGTGCCCATATTCCTCAAATGAAGTATTTTGTTGCTCTGAGGTTTTTTTTTGTTTTTTTTTTTTAAAGGTTTTTCAAGACAGGGTTTCCTCTGTGTAGTGTTGGAGCCTATCCTGGAACTCGTTTTATAGACCAGGCTGGCCTCCAACTCAGAGATAGGCCTGCCTCTGTCTCCTGAGTGCAGGGATTAAAGGCATGTACCACCACCATCCTGCCTGAGAGAGCTCTTAAAATCATTTGTATTCTAGTTTCTTTTTCTTCTAATGAATGTTTTTTCTTTATAGAAGAAACAAAAACTTCAAATCAAAACCCATCCTTCCAAAGGTGAGTACTGTGAAAAAAACTTTTAATTGTTCCCTATTGAGTATTTTTTATTATTTATGCCTTATTCATGTTCAAAATAGATTATATGTTCTTAGTTGAATCCATTTTAGAATTTACAAAGTCTGTTAGGAAACAGACAATCCTAATCATTCAGGCAAATAATTAGTTGTGATAAATACCATTCTCTAATATCTTTAAAAACTGGTATATAAGTTCTGTTTAGTAATTGCCACTTTTACATAAGGTCTTTTCATTTTTCTTTGAGCCAGGTTAAAGTGAACCTGTGAATTTTGAAAACATTTCTGGTTAGTGATTATATAATTCTCATTACTGATGTTATACAGTGTTTCTATAAAGAGTTAAATAATCTTTGTGGGTCAGTGGTCTGTTATAAGTATTTAGGTCTGCTGTTTCAGCATAAATAAAACTTTAGATAATAAGAAACTGAACAAATATGCCCACATGCTGATAAAAACTTCATTTATAAACACTGAGATTCACATTTCATGTAAATTTATATATAAAAAAGTATACATTTGTTTTTAGAGACAGTTTCTCAGTATTGCTTTGGAGTCTGTTCTGGAACTCACTGTGTAGATCAGGCTGGCCTTGAACTCACAGAGATCTGCCTGCCTCTGCCTTTGCCCCCTGAGTGCTGGGATTAAACAAGTACACCACCAACGCTGCTAAAATAGTTTTTTGAAGAACAGATGTGAGGGTGCTGGATTGGTCTCAGATCTAGTCTGTTTGTAGAACCCAGAGTTTGCACTTCTGGGTCTCTTCCCCTTCCTTGTTTTTGAGACAAAGTCTGGTCCCTGGAACGAGTTTATTTGTACATTGAATCTCACACTTCTACTTCACCCTCCCCAAGGAAGGCCTTCTCAGTTACCCGTCTCTGGGAGTTAATGACTTCCAAATTTTTGAGATCCTTTAGACCAGTGGTTCTAAATCTGTAGGGTCACATATCAGATATTTGCACACAGAAAATTAGAAAATATTGATGAGACAAGTTGAATACAACACAATAAATGAAAAGTGAGCTTTCCAGTTCATGGTGTAGAAAAATTATTATTAAGATAATTTGTAGCACCTAATGTGACTGATAGATTTATATATGGATGTAGTTACTATTGTCACTTTATGTAGATGTCAAAGAAATAATTGTAACATAAATTCACAAAATTCCCCAAATAATTAAAGCAGTCTTGAACAAAAAGTATGAAGCTTAATATGTTGTGCTGTATTATTAAAGAGTTGTAGTTATCAAAATAGCATTAAATGCCATTTTAAAAAAAGAAAGAGACAGGTCTGCCCGCGGAGCGTCTGGGTGCTGGCCGACGGACGACGGATCTCCCAGAACTATGCCCGAGGTCGCCGACACTTGCTCCTTGGCCTCCCCGGCCTCAGTCTGCCGAACCCAGCACCTCCATCTGCGCTGCAGCGTGGACTTGGCTCGCCGGGTGCTGACCGGGACCGCCGCGCTCACGGTCCAGTCTCAGGAGGATAATCTGCGCAGCCTGACTTTGGATACAAAAGACCTTACAATAGAAAAAGTGGTGATCAATGGACAAGAAGTCAAATACACTCTTGGAGAAAGACAAGGTTACAAAGGGTCACCGATGGAAATCTCTCTTCCCATCGCGCTGAGCAAAAATCAAGAGGTTGTTGTAGAAATTTCCTATGAGACCTCTCCCACATCCTCTGCTCTTCAGTGGCTCACTCCTGAACAGACTTCTGGGAAGCAGCACCCGTACCTCTTCAGTCAGTGCCAGGCCATCCACTGCAGAGCAGCCCTCCCGTGCCAAGACACTCCATCTGTGAAGCTAATCTACACCGCAGAGGTGTCTGTCCCGAAAGAACTGGTAGCTCTCATGAGTGCAATCCGCGACGGTGAAGGGCCTGACCCAGAAGACACCAGCAGGAAGATATACAGATTCAACCAGAGGGTTCCCATTCCGTGCTACCTGATTGCATTAGTTGTTGGAGCTTTGGAAAGCAGGCAAATTGGTCCAAGAACTCTGGTGTGGTCCGAGAAGGAGCAGGTGGAAAAATCTGCATATGAATTTTCTGAGACCGAGTCTATGCTTAAAATTGCAAAAGATCTGGGAGGGCCCTATGTGTGGGGGCAGTACGACCTGTTGGTCCTGCCCCCATCCTTCCCTTACGGCGGCATGGAGAACCCTTGCCTTACATTCGTGACTCCGACTCTACTGGCAGGTGACAAGTCTCCTTGTTATCGCACTCTCCAATGTTATCGAACATGAAATATCTCACAGCTGGACAGGAAACCTAGTGACTAACAAAACTTGGGATCACTTTTGGTTAAACGAAGGACATACTGTCTATTTGGAGCGTCACATTTGCGGACGATTGTTTGGGGAAAAGTTCAGACATTTCCATGCTTTGGGAGGATGGGGAGAACTACAGAATACGATAAAATCTTTTGGGGAGTCCCACCCCTTCACCAAGCTCGTGGTTGACCTGAAGGATGTAGACTCCGATGTAGCCTATTCCTCCATTCCATGTGAGAAGGGGTTTGCCTTACTCTTCTACCTTGAGCAACTTCTTGGTGGACCAGAGGTGTTTCTGGGATTCTTAAAGGCTTATGTTGAGGAATTTTCCTACAAGAGCGTAACCACTGACGACTGGAAGGATTTCCTGTATTCCCACTTTAACGATAAGGTGGATCTTCTCAATCAAGTTGATTGGAATGCCTGGCTCTATTCTCCTGGCCTGCCTCTGGTGAAACCAAATTATGATATGACTCTGACAAATGCTTGCATCGCCTTAAGTCAACGATGGGTCACTGCCAAAGAGGAGGACTTAAGTTCGTTCAGCATCTCGGACCTGAGATCTCTCGTCCCATCAGTTGAATGAGTTCCTGGCGCAAGTGCTTCAGAAGATGGTTACGGCTCTGTATTCAATTGAGATGGGAGGAAGCCATCCCTTTGGCTCTAAAAATGGCAACTGAACAAGGAAGGATGAAATTTACTCGACCTTTATTCAAGCATCTTGCCGCCTTTGACAAATCTCATGATCAAGCCGTCCGCACCTACCAAGAGCATAAAGCCTGTATGCATCCTGTGACTGCGATGCTGGTAGGGAAAGATTTGAAAGCGGATTAAGGACCTGATTGGTGCCGATTATAAGAAGTCTCCCTCCCCCCCTTTTTCTTTTTTTAAAATACAACCTATGAAGTACAAAATTTAAAAATGCAAAAAAAAAAAAAAAAAAAAAGAAACAGGCTTGAAAGGTAACTCAGAGAGGAAAAGTAGTTGTTACATAAGCCTGAGACTCTGAGTTTCAATCTTAAGCACCCACATAAGACTAAGTAGTAAGTAGCATGCATCTGTAACTTTAATGTTTGTACAACAAGATGTGAAGTAGAGACAGAAGAAGCCTAGAACCAGAATTTTCTGGCATATGTATTAGTGGAACAAGGAACTGTTTCAAACAATGTGAAAGTTGATGACCAACACACATGACCATCACATGTGTACAAACATTTACATACACACCCACTATAAAATATTAGAAATAAAAAAAGAAAACAGAAGATTAAAAAAAAAAAAAGGGCACAGCCAATAATGGGACATTATAATGAACCCAGGGAAAAACCTGCATATTTGTGGTCAATTGATTTTTGATAAAGGTGCCAAGAACACACTGGATAAAGAACAGTCACTTAAATAAAAAATATTAGTAAAAAAGAATATAAAAAAAATGAAACTGTACTATAATTTCACATCAGATACAAAATATTAAGTGTACATTAATGAATAAAATGCATCACTTGCAACTGAATAAAAGAGCTGTATAGCACTTGTGTGGGCAGCAATTTCTTAGATATTTCAAATACACAGGAGACAAGCAAAAATAGACAAATAGTATTATAGAAAACTAAAAAGCTTCTTTATATCATAATCATATGTCTAAATTAGGGTCAATAGCCAAAATATGTACAGAAAAGTAATAGGAATGTTATTCAGTTAAAAAGGACCCAGACAGATATTTCTTCAAAGGAGACATACAAATTCCCTACAGATACTTATTTTCCAAATGTTTAACATCACTGATCATTGGAGGAGTACAGATAAAGCCATAATGAGATACCAGTTCATTCCTCTAGTTAGAACAATTACTGAAAACATGAAAGTTGTACTGGGGAATATAGGTCAGTGATAGAGTACTTGCCCAGCATGAAAGATACTCTTGGTTCAACCCTTAGCATTTGTGGGAGTGGGGTTGGAGGACACTGCAAAGTGGAGATTATAAGTACAGATATTTTTGAGAATAGTGTGGATATTCCTTTTTAAAAAGTAAAAACATAGCTGGGCATTGGTGGTGTTTGCTTTTAATCCCAGCACTTGGGAAGCAGAGGCAGGTAGATTTCTGTGAGTTCAAGGCCAGCCTGGCCTATAGAGCCAGGACAGCTAGAGTTGTTACACAGAGAAACCCTGCCTTGAACCCTTTCCCCCTTGAAAAAGTAAAAACACATATACCATGTGTCATTCTTCTGGGTACATGTCCACAAAAGCTGAGATCAGTGTTACAATATCAGTGTTTAAAATAGGCAAGATACCAAGATAGAGAAATAACCTAAGTGCCTACTCAGTGAATTGAGGGATGGGATAAAGGATAAGAAGTTTATAGTCATAGTGGAATTCTACTCAATCTTTAAAAAGGAATTTTGTGTTGCAATCATATTAATGAACTTGAAGATGCTTGTGTTTACTGAAAAAAATTTCAGATGAAATCATGTTGTACAACATCTCACATGTAGATGGAATCTTAAAGTTGGGCTCACAAAAGTAGAGTGTAGTAGTCAGGTGTCAGTGCTGAATGGGTTAAGACAGGAAGATACCTAAATTAGGTTTTGGAGAGCAAATGAGAATTCTCTGAGATCTTTGTCATTTTAAGAGCCCTTTTCTCAGAACCTTGTGCCACACTATTAGCATTTAGTTTGTACACATCCGGGTCTGAGATGATATGTGTTTCTTTTAGGGTAACAGGTTAATTTGATGCAGAGAAGTGTCCACCTGAAATGGGACTACTTGGATGAGTTACACTTTAACCCATCTACAAGATAATAACTATAATAATAGTGCTTTTGGGGTTTTCCTCTTAGGCTTTATTTTACCATATAATTTCCATTTTAATATCCTTTTAAAAATTATTTTTATTTAATATTTTTCTTATTTTACATATGGATCCCAGTTTCCTCTCTCTCCCTGCCACAGATCACCCCCCCCCCCATCCCATCCCCTATCAACTCTCCAGGGAGGGTGAGGCCTTCCATGAAGGATCATCAAAATCTGTCAAGTCATTTTGGGTAGGGTCTAGGCCCTCCCCTGTGTCTTGAACTGTTTTTTGTTTATTTGTTTGTTTGTTTGAGACAGGCTTTCTTTATGTAACAGTCCTAGCTGTCCTGGAACTGGCTTTGTGGACCAGGTTGGCCTCTGCCTCTTGAGTGCTGGGGTTAAAAGTCAGCACTACTACTGCCTGGATTTCTTTTGCACTATATTCTTGTAATGATTTTGCATTGCCCTGTCTTAGTTCCTTTTCTGTTACTTTGCTAAGACATCATTACCAGGGCAATATATATATATATAAGAGCTTATTTAGCACCACCACCACCCAGCTGAAAGATCATTTTTCATAACACTTTTTTTTTTGTGTCCTAAGTGTTACCCACCAGCTGATGGGTCCTTTTGTTTTAGCCAAATACAAATTGTAGGTAGGCAAGGAGTCTCTTCAAGTGCTGGACTCTGGTGCTTATGTAATTTTTAGTATTTGATAGCAGTGAGTGGTGGTAGGCAGATTGGAGCAGCAGTAGGTGGCACCATTTAGTGTTACAGCTTTCATCTAAGCCTCCGTTATTGGGGTCTGCAAATGTTAGAGCCTGTACATGGGCCTAACAAATCAGAAGATACTTGAACATAGGCAGAGGCCAATGTTACAGCAGCCTGGGGTATCTGGGATCCTTGGCTCTAAAAGTTTGACATTTCTCTAGCCATCTCAGTAGCCAACATCTTTGACTCCTTATAGGCCTTTATCCTTCATCATTAGCTCTCTGTCCTATTTTTTGTTGCCCGTTTCTGCTGTATACCCTCTTAAAGTATAATGTAGAAGTTTTTTTGTTGTTTTTTGTTTGTCTGTTTGTTTTATTTTTTTGTGATACAGTAATCCCTAACCTGCTTGGCTTGCCAACCTCTTTAACTTTATTTGTTTAACAATTAAGCAGTTAGCTACCTTACTACCTTTGCAGTTGGACCTGAGATAGATGCTGTTACGGTGTTTCTGATGCTGCTGCTTCTTATAACAGCTCAGCAGGAAAGACCACTTGAGATGGCTTTTATTGTGTTCAGCATTTCAGCATTAGTTGAGGCAACATTAGATTGAGTCTCACAGTACCTAGGCAACTTTCTGTATAATAAGAGAAGCAATGTTGGGCCAACCAAGATGCACTTTGTGTACCAATCACAGCACACCCCCCATACAAAGACAGGTTTATGAATATATTAGTCACCACTTCTTGCACCAGCCAAAACAATTTCACTGCTGTGCCTCTAGGACAAGTGCTCCTTCTCTGGATTAGGTTTAAATCTTGCAGGTTAATCTATAATTCATTGTAATTTACTATAGCAAACAGTTGTTTGAAACAGTCTTCACTAGTCTATGCCTTGAGTTGTTGGAGTATTCAGCTCCAATTACTATCCGACTTTGCCAAAATGTCATTGCAGTGCTGTAGTGGCACTGACTGTTCTTTTGCTTAAGGCTACCAGGGCATCAAAGGAGAATCCAACAGGGAGCCAAATTGCCCAATCTCCTAATGCCAGTACTTGTTTATATGAAGAACAGTAGGATATGCCAGAACCCAAATCTAGCTAGTTTGCCAAAATGGCATTATCTTTTATCCCTCATGTAAGTGGTGTTTTATACCATTGATGGGTGCTGGGCTTCACACCTTGATTTGATTGGCTAATTGACATAGATGAAAGGTGAGAGCCCTAGTCAAACTAACTACCTTTAATAGAATAAAACATTTCTCACAATTGTAAATAATGAAAACGGGATGACTGTATTTTATTCATGTGTGTGTGTTTGATATATAATGTTTCCCCCTTCTCTTTAGCACTTGCTGGAAGTAAATTCTTTGAAGCATTTGACAAGACTGACCCTACAGGATCGAATTACCAAATCCCTTCTTCATTTGCACAAGAAGAAGAAACCTCCCAGTATCAGTGCCCAGTTTCAGGTTATTACCTCTTCTAGTTATGCTAAATAAAATCTGTTTCTTTCAGATTGTTTTTGAAGGATCAAAGTGAGCTGCAAGATTATTGATGTGACGTGATTCGTGTCATAGAATTTATTATAAAAGGAATTAGGATATATGTCCAAGAATCAAAGGTTTTTCTTTAATAAAATAGAAAGTGAAAAATACATTAAGCCTGAAGCAAGAAGAAAGAAGGGAAATAACAAAGATAAATAGAAGTCCATGAAGCTATGAACAGGAGATGGTCTGGAGAGATGGCTTAGCAATTTAATGTGCTTGTTCAGGATTTCAGTTGGGTTCCCAGCTCCCACATAAGGTGCCTCTTAACTACCTCTTAACTACCTCCCAGGGGATCTGATGCGTCAGTCATTTATGGGCAGTAGCACTCTAGTACATATACTCGGACACAAACAGACACATAACTAAAAATACAATGAATCTTTTCTTTTTTATTTTGTTTTTTGTGTTTTGGGTTTCTCTGTATTGCTTTGAAGCCTGACCTGGAACTAGCTCTATAGACCAGGCTGGACTCCAACTCACAGATAGTCTGCCTCTGCTTCCTGAGTGCTTGTATGAAAGGTGTGTGCCACCAACACTGTCTTAAAAAATACAATAAATCTTAAGGAAACATTCTTAAAAAGAAATCCTGAAGACTATTGGAGGAGACTAAGTAAAATAAAAGCTCTGGTTCTTTGAACAGACCAAAAACTGATACACCTCTAGCCAGACTAAGTGGGATATATATATAAAACCAAGTATAGAAGAGAGAACATCTCTACATACTCTATAAACATTAAAATTAATTTAAGGTAGTACTTCTTTTTTAGATAATTTTAAAAGCTAGTCATAATGGAAGAATATCAGGGCATGGTGACACATACCCATAATCCTAGCATTCACAATGCTGACATGGGAACATCACAAGTTAAGGTCAGCCTGAGATACATAGCTTGTTGTTGGCCAACTTTGAACAAATAATCAAGGCCCTATCTCAAAACAAACAGGGAAAAGAAGGGGAAAAGAAAAAAAAAAAAAAAAAAAGAAAAAAAAAAAAAAAAAAAAAAAAAAAAAAAAAAGCAAAACTACCTAAAATGTGCATATGAATAAAGTTACTTAATGAAATGTGAAGAATAGTGAAAAATTATTCTCTAGTCAAAGTATTCTGAAATGCATCTGCAAATAATGCCTGTTGCTTTAAGATTAAGATCAAACTACATTCCTTATCCTCAGCAATTCTTGATTTAACCAGAATGGAAATGTACACAATTTTCTTTTTGGATACAAAACCTTCTATGTATACGTAGGCTTTCTTTTTTCTTTCACGTATTTTGCCACACTTGTTTATATTTTTAAATCACTTGTCAACTATAAAGTAATAGCATACTACTTGTATTGCAGGCTTCCTTAAGCAAGCTGATGGAGACACTTGGTCAAGCAGAACCATATTTTGTAAAATGTATTCGCTCAAATGCAGAAAAGGTAAAAGTATCTTGTAAATGACAGCATATCACTCAGGTTACTTCAAAACAAATTTTGAACTTCCTGTACAGAAAATTATATTCCATAAATATTACCTATAACTAGTCTTTTAATTTTCACATTACCCATCTTCAGGGTGTTTGTGGATTTGATTCAATAAGTACTAGAATCTGAGAGGCCAAGTATTAATATCCCTTGAAATTCCATTAGAAAAAAGAGATTTTTTTTTTTCCTTTGAAAATTTTATTACTCCAGAAACTAGTTAATCTCGTCTGTTTGGATATAGTCTATGTCTCTTTAAAAATTGTTTAGCATTTTCATGGTTAGAAAAATTTACCGTTACCTTTTCTGTTGAAGTGTCCTTAATTAGAGCTTGTCAAAATATAATGTGTAAATATGTTTGTCAGTCCCTGGATACTCAAAAGTCAGCTTTACTTTTAAGACAAATCTGAATTTGGAGACCTACTAACCTTTTTTTTTTTTCTTTGTTTTAGCTGCCCTTAAGATTCAGTGATGCCTTGGTACTAAGACAGCTTCGGTACACTGGGATGCTAGAAACAGTTCGAATTCGCCAATCAGGATATAGCTCCAAATATTCTTTCCAGGTTATTTGCTTCTACAATATATTTTTATACACACATGCATAAATATATTCATATCAAGCAAATTGTTTCCACATATCATTCATATTATGTGTCTTTGGGACTCACTACTTCTTTTTGGTTTTTCCAAGATAGGGTTTCTCTGTGTTTGGAACTTGTTTTGTAGGCCAGGCTTTCTCAGAGATCCACCTGCTTCTGCCATTTGAGCGCTGGGAGTAAAAGGATGAGCCATCACACCTGGCTCATCATTTTACCATTTTTAAACAAAGTTGAAAACTCATTAAGAGAATATTCATTTTTTGGGAGGACAGCAGTCTTGTTGAGAATGTGTTATGATAAAGTACTTGGCTGTTCTCATTTGATAAAAATGTTTGCTAACAAGTTATCAGTTTTCACACTGATTTTTTTTTTTTTTTTGCAGTAATTGAAATAATTTAATCAGAATCATCTTGTCAAATGAAAGGTTCCATTTGGTTTTCTTAGAAAGACTTCTTAACTAAGAAGCTTCTAGAATGTTATTCAGCAATCATTATCAGCTATACTGCTATGTGTGTAAAAATTATAATGGAACTTTTAAGGAACTGAGTACTCAGTTGAATGTTTCAGCAACTGCTGTACTTTCTTTCCCTGCTTGCTCAATTTCAGATTCTTGTTAAATTACTTTTCTTTGGTCTTTGGTATGACTTTCTTAAAAACAATAACTTATACCTTCTTTCTTTAATTCAGTTTCCATTTGATAACATGTTTCATATTTAGTATATTTCCTTTTACAGTTTTTTTAAATTTTTTCTTATTGTATTTTTTAATTAATTAATCTTTTTTAAATTTTACATGTCTATCCCAGTTCCCCATCCCTCCTTCCTTCTCTTTCTCTCCCTCCCTCCCTCCCTCTTACCCTCTTTGCCCCCTCACATGCACCCTGACCACCCTCTCCTCCCATCCCCCCACCCCAATTCCACATGTAGGGCTATGCCATCCAGGTGGGGTCATGTAAATCTGTCAAGTCATTTGAAGTAGGGACTAGGACTTCTCTTCTGTTTCTAGGTTAAGGCAGTATCCCTCTTTGGGGGATGTGACCGCAAGGTCCTTTTGTGCACCAGGAATACATCCTGGTTCCACTCTGAGGTCTGCTCAGTCCTTCTAGCTGAGACCCATATTCAGGGGGGCCCTGAATGCTAGAAGGAGGTGTGGGATCCCCCTGAATGAGTTATAGATGGTTGTTAGCAGGCATGTGTATACTTGGAATCTAACCCAGACCTTTGGAATAATATCCAGTATTTTTAATCACTGAGTCATTTCTCCTGCCCCTCCTGTTTATAATACCTTAAAGTTACAAACACTTTCATTTCATCTTACTTTTCTATTAACAGTTTCATGTACATATATAATATATTCTGGTTACTCTCATATCCACTCTTTCTGCTGCCTTCTATTTTTAAAAGAATGAGAAAACAGGCCCTAGAGTACATTCACTCATGTGGCCTGCTGCCCTATTGCAGTGTATTCTGATCTTTTCCACTGCCTTGCTTTAAATAAAAATTTATTTTTATTTATTAAAAGACTGAGAAAAACCCATTAATAAAAGATAGTCATTTGGGCTGGAGAGATGGCTCATTGGTTAAGAGCACTGGCTGGTTTTCTAGAGGTTCTGAGTTTAATTCCCAGAAACCACATGGTGGCTCATGACTATCTATAGTGGGATTTTCTGGCACAAAGTTGTACATACAGATTAAGCACTCATATGCATAAAATAAAAGTAAAAAGATAGTTTAGGGTACAATACTCATCTAGTTCCTTTGTTATTTGATACCATTGTCTTTTTACTTTTTAGGATTTTGTGAGTCACTTTCATGTACTTCTTCCCCGAAATATTATCCCATCTAAATTTAACATTCAAGATTTCTTCAGGAAAGTAAATATTAATCCTGATAATTATCAAGTTGGAAAAACAATGGTAAGTATATGTAGCCTGAGTCAAAATTGAGTGCATTTTATATTTTAGTAATAATACCTTCTTTGTCATGATTTTAAGTATATATCAAGTATTACAAGGAAATAAAGTGATTTTAAATTTATATGTTTATTTATTTGTGTGTATATGTATGTGTATGGGCACAGATGTGCTATGGCATGAATGAGGAGGTCAGAAGAAATGTGTGGATTTTGTTCTTTCCCCTTACCATGTGGGTCCTAGGGATGGGACTCAAGTTGTCAGGCTTGGTGATAAGTACCTTTACCCACTATACTATCTTGTTAGCTTATAAATTTGATTTTTTAATTATTATTGTATTTGTATATGAGTAATGTGTGAATGCTAAAACACCCATGCAAGACAATTTTTAGGATTTGGTTCTCCTTTTATCTTAGGTTCATAAGAAGAAACTGAGGTTCTTATGTGCTTACATGTCAAGCACATTTACCTAGTAAAACCTCTTAACTGACCCTAGGGCTTTTTTTTTTTTTTTTTTTTTCTCTTAATGACTTAGCTGTAAAGGTGCTTGCTGTCAAGTCTGAACTGAGTTTAAGCCAGGCGGTGGTGGTGCATGCTTTTAATTTGGGAGGGAGGCAAACAGGTGGATGTCTTTGAGTTCAAAAGCCAGCCTGGAGTACAATACAGATTGAGTTCCAGGATAGGCTCTAAAGCTACATAGAAGTCCTATCTTGAAAAACTATAAGAAAACAAAACAGAACTGAATTTATTCTCAGAAACCATATGGTAGGTAGAAGAGAACTGACTTCTACAATCATTACCTGACCTACCCACACACATACAAACTAAAATAAATAGTTGTAATCAGTATTAATCATAGAATTCCTGGCCAGTGTTCTAGTTCTAATTACAACTTCAGCTGTAATTCAAACCATCTCTGACTAAGATATTCTTCTGTAATGATCAGCTTAGCTTGTCTGCAGTAACATTATCCTGAGTCTTCTATTGCCCTTTTCAACTATTTTCTTTGTTATCTTTTATTTATATTCCTTCTTTCATGTTCTTCCTCTGCCTTCTCCCTCTTCCTCCTCTGTTTTTCAAGTTAGACATAATCATCTTACTCCTCCTGCAAAACTTCTTTTTGTTTTCTTTTGTTTTTTTTGAGATAGGGGTTCTCTGTAGCTTTGAAGCCTGTCCTGAAACTTGCTTTGTAGACCAGGCTGGTCTTGAACTTGCAGAGATCCTCCTGCCTCTGCCACCCGAGTGCTGTATGCCACCACCGCCCAGCTCTTTTTGTTTTCTTATCTCTTTTCTTCTGTTACTTTGGACAGTAATAAACTGCTGTTTTCCTCTATTTTAGTCATTACAATTAACTTATTTTACCCATTTATTGAAATCATTTAAATAAGCTACTTTCTTAAATTGACCTCATGCTCAGTTATAATCCCAGTAGACTGCCCATTAAATGTATGTATCTTTCTCACACTGTCTGATCCTTCATATTGTCTGGGAAGTAGTACCTCATGCCTATAATTCTAGCTGTAGAAAGCAATGCCTGGAGAATCACTCATTCAAGACTGTTCTCAGATGCATGGAAGTTCAAGGTCAGCCTGGCTACATGAGTATCTATCACAAAACACAAGACAGACATATGCTTCCATATTGTAGCTTCATAATATTTAACAGTACTTCATGGAGTAATTCTGTTGTCCATTTGTCTCATATGCTTTATTATATCCTTTTATTATTGCTCAGATAAGATTTTTTTTTTATCTACAGTGCATACATAGTAGTTTGTACTCTTGATATATAATATCTTCCCACTCCTAAAGATGAACCATAAGTTCTATTTTGAAGAGATATGCCTAATTTATACTTTGTATATACCTGTTTTTGTCTCTGAGGAGTAAGAAGCCTTTAATTCACACTGGATTTCAAATAGATGGTTATTGTTGGTTCCTTCAGGTTATACTCACTTTTTTAAGATCTGTGGTTCTCAGTTTTTCCCCTATTTCAAAATTTTAAAATATTGGAACATGTTAACTAGTGTAGTGATCTTTTACAGTGATGATTTTTCCAGATGAGAGGCAGTAATGTAGCAGAGTTTGACAGTGGAAACTTGGTACATTGTCTTGTTTTTCCATTTCCTCTCTCATGTACTAGTATCTTTCTTCAGTTTGAGAATGATTACTTTAGTCATGGTGATAGAACTATTTATCAGTACTTTGCTTATTGGGTGTTTTGTTTGTTGGTTTGGTTTTTCAAGACAGCGTTTCTCTGTGTAACAATCTTGGCTGTCCTGGAACTCACTCTGTAGACCAGTACTTTATTTGCATGTCATTATATGTGTTCTTCTGTGAAAGAGAATCTTAACCCGGTAACACTAATTCATGAATAATTTCTTCTTAAACTTTATCCCTTGTCTTCCTTCCTTCTCATAGGTCTTCCTAAAGGAGCATGAACGACAGCACTTACAAGATCTACTTCATCAGGAAGTGCTTCGTAGAATCATACTGTTACAGCGGTGGTTTAGGGTCTTGCTTTGTAGGCAGCAGTTCCTCCATTTGAGACAAGCATCTGTTATTATTCAGGTGGGATGAGAAAAGGATTCTTTGTATGAGAGTAACTTTGAACTTCGTTTAGTAACCAGAACCATTTTACTGTGAAACATTTAAGTAATAATGCAACTTTAGAGATGAGGATGAATCATAATCATTTCTTAAATGAGTGTAACTCCCAGCAGATTGCTTTGCATGTGACTGAAGGTAACACCCTGGGAGTTCAAGTGCAGCCTGCCAGCTTGTCTACATAGAATTTCAGGACCCTGTCAAAAATATCAACAAACAAACAAACACATAGGAAATAAAATATAACTTACTAATTACTTTGTTGAGCATAAAAACATCTAAAAAAATTAAATTGTATAATTAATCTCAACTAGGTTATATTATTTAAAATAGTTATTGGGGAGGGGAGGAGTATCAGTTTTCGAGACAGGGTTTCTCTGTGTAGCTTTGTAGCCTATCCTAGAAATCACTCTGTAGACCGGGTTGACCTTGAACTTAAAATAGCTGTTTTGATAAGCAAAATGTTTTTATTTATTTTCTAAAGATCTAAATTTTTACTTACTAGCTTACATTTGAAGTATTCTTGGATAATAACCTTACCTGAAGTTTTTTGCTTAATCATCAGCCACTACTTTATGGAATTTTTTCCCCTTGATGAATTTTTGCAGAGGCCTTTCCATTCTCTATCATAAAGGGCCTCCATCAACTTGGCTCATTAGTTAGGTGTAAGTCCACAGAGATGGGCATGGAGCTTTGACAACTTTGTGGATCTGTTAATGCAATGCGGTCTTAGAAGAGGTGATGTTCAGCACTTTTTGTAAAGCAGTGCTAATTTCCATTACACCTGCAGCAGCAGTGCCTTCTGTGGGCACAGCAGCAGGTTGTAGGTAAGACCAAACCTGGACTGACCAGAGCATCAACACAACTTAGTGGTAGCAACAAGTTAGTTGCTAATGGCAGAAATTTGGCTATTTTTTTTCCTTTTCTAGGAAATGAGTGGTGATTTGACAGCAATTTTATTTTTTCCCTTAGCGTTTCTGGAGGAATTACCTTAATCAGAAGCAAATCAGAAATGGGGCTGTGGAAAAAGATGATTTCATTATGGCTAGTGCAGCTTCCCTTCTCCAAGCTTCCTGGCGTGCTCATGTAGAGAGACAGCGATATTTGGAGTTACGAGCTGCAGCTGTTATTATCCAGCAGAGATGGAGGGAACTGTATAGATGTAGACATAGAGCTGCTACCTGTATACAGGCAAGATGGAGGAGCTACAGGCAAAGTAAGAAGTACAAAGAACAAAGGAACAAAATTATCCTTTTACAATCAACATATAGAGGATTCAGAGCAAGACAAAGGTAATCTATGTTAATGAAGCAGTTGTTCCTTCTGTTTTATTTAAACCTTTGCTTTAATACAATTATGTTGTTATCATTAGACTGTGATAAAATTCTGCTGGTTTTAACTTGCATTGTCTGAGCTATAGCAGAAATTAAATAAATGTACATTGAATTAAATCAGGTTGGAAAACTCCATGACCTATAGTTATAACTGGAAAAAAAAACTTGTACATTTGGTGTAATCTTATAAATTTGGAATTATTCAACTTCTTTTTTCACCTTGAGAGAGAGCATTGATCTCTTCTGTACTATAGTAAAGTAACGCTACTAATGGATCTTTAGTTCAGTTAACATTTTGTCTGAGGCTATTCAGTTAGGATTCATATAAAGAAGAGGATAATTTGAACTAGTACAATGAAGTAGATGAGTATAGTGGTACATACTAGTCCTAGCTAAATAGGGGAACTAAGACAAGAGGATTACTTGAGCCTGAGGTTTAAGTCCAACTTTGAACATAGTTAAGGATAGCAAGGTTCTCCCTCAAAAAAAGTATTTCTATTAAAAATTAGTAGGAAATTAAATTCTCTTCATTGGAAACTAAGAGCTATGTATAATCTACTTTGTTTTTTTTTATATATATATAGATATAAAGCTTTAAAAGAGCAAAGGCTGAAAGCAACAAAACTAGAACATGGATTGGTACATATCAAGGCATGTGGAACTCTAGAAATTCAGGGTTCAGACCCTTCTGAGTGGGAGGATCGTTCTTTTGACAACAGAGTAAAAGCCATAGAGGAACGTAAGTCAGTGATAGAGAGTAATCGAATTAGTCGTGAGAGTTCAATGGATTTCTCAAAGGAGTCTCCAGACAGAAGCCAAAGTGGTATGGACATAAAGGAAGAAGTGATTGTAAGACAGAGACCCAAGTCCTTGGAGGATCTCCACCAGAAGAAAGTAGGTCGGGCCAAAAGAGAAAGTCGGAGAATGAGAGAATTAGAACAAGCTATATTTAGCTTAGAATTGCTGAAAGTACGTTCTCTTGGTGGTGTGTCTCCTTCAGAGGAACGTAGATGGTCTACAGAACTGATGCCTGAAGGCCTGCAGTCTCCACAAGGTACACCTGAGAGTGAGAGCTCACAAGGGAGCTTAGAACTTCTGACTTGTGAGGAGAGCCAAAAGAGCAAACCAGAGTCCCTCATTTTAGATGAGGGAGAATTGAACATTTCATCACCCATTAGATCTACCAATCCAAAATTCAATTCACAACACAGTGCCCCCGGTGTCTCAAGTGATACTAGCTCTGCATTGATTGGAAAAAGAACATCCTGTGACTCAGAGCATTTGAAGAATGGGACTGCTAAGGAAAAGCTGGTCTGTAGTTCTGAACCTATCACTTGTAAACCCCAGCTGAAAGACTCTTTTGTTTCAAGTAGTCTGCCTACATTTTTTTATATTCCCCATCAAGAATATCTAAAAACAAGTTCCCAACCAGACACAAGTATCCAAAGAAACAAACTGCAGGAAAGAGAAGCTACTTTGAATACAGCTGTTACTCTAGATATCAATAGGGAAACTAGGAAATGTCCATTTTCAGGAGATCAAGTGATTCCTTTGAATACAGATTCTTCATGTACTGTGCTTAAAAAGTTAGAAAAACTGAATACTGAAAAGGAGAAAAGGCAAAAGAAGTTACAACAACAGAATGAAAAAGAAATGATGGAACAGATTCGTCAACAGACAGGTATTTTAGAGAAGGAGCGTAAAGCCTTCAAGACAATTGAACAGACATGGACTGAGGAATCTCTCTTAGCACCATCCTTTTATCAGTCAAGACAAAGAGTAGAGAGGCCTTCTTCTCTGCATATCCAAAATACCCCAAGTAAGGGAGAAGCTGGTGTGCTAGGTTCCCCGTCAACAGTCACTAAAAGAGATGCAGCTCTTGCCACAAAAGACAGTCACTCCATCCATTTACCTCCAAAAGACCGGCCTGTCACCCTGTTCTTTGAAAGAAAAGGAAGCCCATGCCAATCTGTCAAGGAATTACCCAAGACAGAAAGAATAGGCACCCAACATAATATTGCCTGTAATCGCATTACAGAAAGAGAACACTTTAGGTCAGCTCACTCTTATGGTCACAAATCTGATGACCCTTCCAGAGGGGGAAGCTCAAGAGCCATTTTCTTCACACCAAAAGACAATATGATTATTCCACTGTAAGTGAAATTTGTATTTTATATGTTAAGTAGGAAGCTTGTTGAAGTGCTTTTCTTTGTGTTCTACTCTGTCTAAAGACATGCTGTTCTAATTTGTGATTTTTCTCTGTGTAAAGTATAAATAGATATATCTTAGGAATCTTTGAACATAGGTAGCATATTTTTTTTTTTTTTTTGTATTCTTCATTAACTGAAAAAGCATTTGCAAAGGACATGTGTTTGGATTTTCAGTATCCACATTAAAGCTGAGTGTGGCTGCACATATCTGCAACCCTAGTTCTGGGGACCAGGAGACATGAACATTACTGGAGATTTTGGCTAGTCAGTGTAGCAAAAAAAAAAAAAAAAAAAACCAAAAAAGCAAGCTCCTGATTCAGTGAAAAGATCCTATCTAATGGCGATAAGGCAGAGCAGGGTATCCAGTGTTGTCCTCTGACTTCCACAAGATAACACACAGATGTGCAACTACCTACATACAAGCATGTGTACAGCCTGCATATACAAATATACACACATAGATAATGAGATTGAGTATAATAAATTCAGTTTTGGAATAGACTAAGATCTGGAATTACTTAGAGAATTTGTTAGGTTTTTTTTTTTGGACTTGTCCTATCCTGTTAAATTATAATTCATAGTTGGGTGTGGTGGGACATCACACACACATGCCTTTAATTCCAACACTCAGTAAGCAGAGGCAGGTAGATTTCTGTGAGTGCAAGGCAAGCCTGATCTGCTTGGTGAGTTCCAGGATAGCCAGAGATACATAGAGAGACACTGTATCAAAAAGTAAAAACAAACAAAATTATAATTCTTACTATACTTTTGGGCTCTTCACTGGAATATCTGCTAGAAATTGAAAAGTAATCCTGTTTATTTTGTTTAAAGTGTACACAGTGGAAATCCTCAAGTCCACAAACAAGATGAACCAGCTTGGAAATCTAAGTTAGCAGGGCCGGGCCAACAAGAGGTAAGTATTGGATCTGTCCATTTATTCCCAGGTGATTTTAGAGAAAGAAGCTATAGATTAAGCCTTTTATAATTAGGAAGGTATGTATTAAGCAAGGAATGGTGCCTAAAAATAAAAATTATATAAAAGAAAGAACTCACTAAGGCAAAAAAGGACAGTTTGTTCAGGTGATCTGTGGCAGTGAAGGGTGACTTAGTTCACTATGGAGAAAAACAGTATAGACTTAGCTCCTATCATTATCTGTTGTTCACAGTAATGTATATGGATTCTCTTTGGTCATCCCTGTTACTTCTGCTAATAGATAGGGCATGGTGGGGTGGAGGGAAGTTTCCAGACATTCATGAGCCCTCTTTCATTGGCATCTTCTCCCACATTACAAAAACAAAACATTGTTGTGTTATTTGTTTTATCATTTGGTCAAGCAGGTTGCCAGACCGGCCCATAAAAAGAAAGCTCGAATGGCGCGGACGCGCTCCGATTTCTTGACTAGAGGTACTTTTGCCGATGGGGAGGGGGATACAGAGGAAGATGATTACGATGACATTATTGAGCCCCTTCTCTCCCTTGACCAAGCTTCTCACTCTGAGCTAGGGCCTGTATCCAGCCTGGGTCAGGCCTCTCACAGTGACTCCGAAATGGTAATTTTTATAGCAATAAGAAAAATAAAACAGCAAGCAGATCTTCTTGGAGTAGTCTTTGCTAATCTAAAGCTAACCTTCACAGCTTTTTTCCATATAATGGCTTGTACATGAGAAGCCTCAGTGAACACAGCAACAAAAGCCAAGTCTAATTTAATAGTACTCAAATAAGGGGCACTTCAACTGTATATATAAAATGATAAATTAGGCAAAATTAAGATTATTTAAATTAGCACTGATGTAGAAATGTTGACTATTATACCTTAAAAGGTCTAGAGTAGGAATTCTTAAATTTTTTTATTTTTGTTTTTGTAAAGGGCCAGGTAATAAATATTTTAGACTTTGTAGATCATAGTCTTTGTTGCTTGCAGCTACTTAATTTGACCACTACCATGTGAAAGCCATCACAGACAAGATGAAAATGTGGAAAGCATTTCTAATAAATATACAGAGCTGGGCACTGAGCTGTATTTGACTTACTGGTCCCAGCTTATTGACCTGGTATATAGAGTAAGATACCTTTTAAATGAATTCAGACTTTAAAAATTAGGGGTCAGGGAAGCTTTAAAGTTGCTACCCTCACTGGGCTTTGGTGGCCCACGCCTTTAATCCCAGCACTTGGGAGGCACAGGCAGGTGAGCTCTGTGTCTACAGAGCTAGTTCCAGGACAGGCTCCAAAGCAATACAGAGGAACCCTGTCTCAAAACAAAACAAGTTGCTACTCTTTCATTTGTGTTCAATAATAGAAAAGAAACATACATTCATTTTATATAATTTAACTGGGCATGGAGGAACATAATTATCTCGGGTTCAAGGCCAGTTTGAACTATACAGTGAGACTGTGTCTCCTAAAGCCAAAGACTAAGATGAATGTGCTTGTGCATCTAGAAGGCTGAGGCACAATAATTGCCATAGTTTGATACCAACATGAGCTTATATGTTTGAAGGCTAGGCTAGACTTAAAAGCAAAACCCTGTCTCAAAAACTCTAAAGAAAACCAGCATGTTCATGCAAGGCTCTGGCCTAGTCTCCAGCAAAGCATAGCATCTATAATTTGATGAGCGAAATGTGTCATCCTTGACCATCCCAGCCAGATAAAAGGCTACGTATGGTGTGATTTTGTATTAATCAGAGATTATAACATTTGAGTTGAGTTTGAATAAAATTATACTCATTTTGGTTTAGAATATAACTTTATTATCTTCTGAATCAAAATTAGGTTATATGTTACATGTATAATTGTATTTATAGATATCTTAGGGTAAAAGTTTCATTCTTGGTGCTGGGATAATGGCTTAGTAGGTAAAGTGCTTGCTGCTCAATTTCCTGAGTTTAGATACTTAGCATCCATGTAAAAAGCCAAGCATGCTGGTATGAGCACTTAATCACAGACCTAGGAAGATCCTAGGGTCTCTGTGGCTTGGCAGCTTTACCAAATGGCTAAGCTCCAGATTCAGCAAGAGACTCTGTCTCAAAACAAAAAACCCCAAACATACAGCCAGACATAGTTACTTATGCCTTTTATCCTAGCCCTTGTAATAGAGGCCACCTTGGTCTATATACCAAATGTCAGGCCAGACCATCCAGAGTTACATAATAAGACCCTGTCTAGAAAAAGAGTGATACAGAAAAGCACATCTCTCTCTCTCTCTCTCTCTCTCTCTCTCTCTCTCTCTCTCTCTCTCTCTCTCTCTCACACACACACACACACACACACACACACACCCACTTACTTTATTCTGTGATTGTTCTAGGAAATGAGTAGGGTAAAGGCCCTAATAAATCTAGTAGGAGCTAAAACATTATAGCTGATGAAATAGTTTTTTATTACCATATATAAATTGGCTCCCCAATTTTGATGTCTGTTCACTTTGAAAGATTTTTATGATGATCTTTGAATCATTACATATTTGAGGTTTGAATCATGTTTAGACCCAGTTAGAATTTCTCCCAATTTCTAAAATATTTTGATTGTATTTATTTTTTTCATAGAAGACTAGACTCAGTTTTAAGTAGTAATGTTGATATTCTGTGGAGAACAAAACAAAGAAAAAAAAAAGAAATGCATGAATTGCTTCTTGAGAAAACAAATGAGTTATAAACATGAAGAGTATTAAAGTTGGAAATGATCTATACTCATCTATTAATGTGTGTAAGTAGAGCTCAGATCTCTTGACTATAGGATTAAGTAACTATTATAAAGGTGCCCCTGTATTTGAGTTATATATAACGAAATACACACACACACATATAATAATTAAACTTAAAGTTTTATAATGGAACAAACAAATCTTACTGAAAAATACAACTTTTTATAGTAGCAATTTATTGTTTATAGAAAAACTTACCACTTTATAATTGCTACTTTGTTCCTGAGAGTTTCTTTTGTAACAATCCTTAGTTCTTTCGGTGATAGAATACTATTCACACTGGGAACTCTTGCTGAGATGAACCAGGAAGCTAGGCTTTCTGCTTAGAGCTTTTGGCTCCTTTTGGTGTTGTAGCCTCTGTTCACCTGCTTGACAGTCACTGCATGCCGGTAGTTGTAGAGCACCCTCCTGTATAGTGTGTTAGTCACCTCTAGCTTTCTTACAATCCTGTTTTAGGAACAGGTGGAGGCGCTGGTTTCTAGTAGGTGCTTGCATGAAGCAGCTTTGCTTTGTAGAATAAACTAGTAGATACTTACTGGAATGGGAGTGTGGAGGGAAGGGGAGGAGTGGTTTTAAAATGTATCTGTTGAGCCTGAAAATGTGTCATATTCTAACAGTTTCTGAAACTGTGATGATGAATCTTACTGTTTATAAGTAGAATTTATTGCATTCTCAATATACATTTTTTAAAAATGTAGATTTGAGTTTATTGGGCATGTGAATTCCTAAAAAGTGGACTTTTTTTCTCCCTTGGACAAAAAGGTGTTATCATCAATATTTGCTAATTAAGGACCCTGGCATTAATTGTTAGAAGAAATGTTCATGTGCTCTTTTTAGTTGTAAAGTTACTGATCTTCCAGGATTAAAAACAATTATAAATTAATCATCTAAAGGGATTTGCGATAATCATTACATGATTGAATCATTGATACTGTAGGGGTGGGTAGGCAGGAATTATAGTTTCCTGCCTCTGAAATTCATGCTTTTTTGTAAAACTTTATTTCAAACAGCAATTTAAATACCCTGTGCACTATTCTCCCTTCATTTGTATGCCTATCAAATTAGTATTTACCCAAGAAGAAAAAAAAAGAACATATTGTGCTAAGCTACATTTTAAAGATGACTTTCTGTTTAGTTTTTCAGTATGTCTTCTAGATGATGAATTAGTAAACTTGTTTATATGTCTTAGCTTTGAGATTAGTATAGGAAACCTACATTTGTAGTTTTTTTCTTTCTTTCTCTGCCATTACCCATATTTAAACCACCTAAAAATAGTGCTATTGTGGCATAGTTTCTTGCTAAGTTTTTTTCTTTTTCTTTCTTTCTTTAGGGAAGTTGATCTTTTAAAGCATATTCCCTAATGTAATACATTTTGGTAAACTTGGTTTTTTTACTTTTTTATAAAGTTATTCATTTCATCCAACTTTAAATATTTACATAGAAGTCTGACAACGTGGTTTTTTATGATTTATTTATTAATTAAAACACTGTGTTTGAGTGATAACCTCTTTTTGCTGGTCTGAAACTTGCTACAGTAGACTATGCTGGTGTGGAAAGTCTAGAAATCTCTATATTAAATTACATGTTCTGATAAAGGAAACAAACAAAAAAAAAAAAAAAAAAAAAAAAAAACTCTGCTTCCTGACTGCTAGTATTAAGTGCCTGCACCACTGGTATTAAAGAATATACCTATTTGACTATTTCTTATTTTATAGATTTTTGTTTACTTTTAAATTACCTGTGTTCTAGATTCCCATAACTAGAACAAAATTTCCTGAAGTAACAACACAGATAATTGGTTCTGGTTTTGTGGTTTTTTTTTTTTTTTCCTTTTTGGTTCTTTGAGGGCTGTTTATATCCTTTGTGATGGCTTAACGGGGAAAGGGCTGACTTTTCCAAGCCATAGACCACTAATCTAGTTCTTCCCACTAGGTCTGCCATCACATTAGGAATTTATTAATGGACTGATACATTGATGAGGCCAGAACGCTAATGATGTTGTCACCTTCTACCTTCCACAAGCCCTATGTCTAAACACTGTTGCTTTGAGATCCTAAGCCAAAACCTATGAGAGTCATACCAGTTCCAAATTATAGCACTAGTACTTGTATATCTCATCTTTTCCAAAGTAGAATTTTTATTTATTGTGCCTATTTTTTATATTCTGCTTCATTGGTCTCTGCTTTTATGGTTATATCTGTAATAATTTGTGGAATTTATTAATGTTTTCTTTGTTATCTGATATGTGCCATAGAGTATTGATAAAAAGTACTCTGTTCAGAATGGATAGTTTCAAAATATACCCAATGTTTACCCTCTTTGTTAAATTGTCTTCAATATCTTCATCATGTTTTATATACTGATCTATCTCAGGCTAAGAATGGTAGGACAAATCTTCTATTCCTTCTTAATTGTGGCTTTTAGTATTTAAAGAAGCACCCTATCAGATTTAATGCTTTTTATCTTTAATCTTTTTTAATCTGTCTTTCCTTATCACTTCCATTTACTTGATACGCCTTTGCTTAGTTCATTTTATCCTCACTTAGATATTTTCAATATAGTTGAGTCCTACTTTGAATAATATTGGGAGTATTTTTCTTTCATGGATGAGTAATTAATTTATTGATTTAATAGGTCAGTTATATCTGTTTTTTATAGGACTATACCTCCTTATCCAATATAGTCAGTTTTTAATAAATACCTAATTCACACTTGTGACACAGGTAATCAGTCATTTTGCTCTCCTCATTGTCTTTATATTTGTTTTGGGAGCTTTTTTTCTTTGTCAGAACATGTAATTAATTAATTAATTAATTACGCTAATTCCCAACTTTGTGTTCACCTTTGATCTACTAAATTTCTTTGCTTAAGATGAAACTTTTCTAGCAGCCCGTAGTTATTCAGAAAGGACTTAAAGACACTCAGTTATCTGACTTCTTTCTGTAACCTTCATATTTGAGGAACTGTCTTGACTGTAGAAATGCCTCAGATGTTAAGACACTGACTGGTTGCTCTTGTACCGACATGGTGGCTTACAACCATCCATAGCCCCAGTTCCAGGAGAGCCTACAGGCACAAACATTGTACACATACCATGCATACAAGCAAAACATTCATATACTTAAAGTAAAATACATCTAATTTTTAAGTAATAGAATAAATCTATGATTCAGATTTTAAGTCAGTGGTTCACCCATTGCTGTCCCTGATTTTTTTTTTTTTTTAATGCTGCTTTATTGGTATCTTTATCTAGTGTTGTTTATTGCCATTTCAATTCCCTTGTATTTGTCAGTTATTTGGTCTTAATTTGGAAGTCCTCAGACTTTTTTTTTCTTTGTTTCTATAGATTAGTGATCCACTGTAGCAACACTAGGCTCTTTCGGTAAATTCTTATCTTACCTTTGTCCTTTGAAGAGTTATCTTTATGATATTAGCCAAGTTTCATTTTTTTTTTTTGTTTCTCTTGTTTATGAACTTCAGGTATTAGTAATAGTGTTGTTTGTTATAATTTTTCTTCCACCTTTACTCTATTTTTGCTTCCCTTTTGTATATTTTATGTCTTTTATTGTTTTCACAATTAAAATTTTCTTGTTTTCTAAGTAAATTTTATTATTTTTGTTGGTTACATTTGTTTGTTGAAAGCTCATACCTATTTACTCTCAGTACCAACCTTTACTTCTCTCCTTCCCACTTCTTCAACCCCCATTCGCACCTTCATCCTTAGAGGTTCCTTTCTACATTAGTGGGTTTTTTTGTTTTTGTTTTTGTTTTGTAGTCCATTGATTTTAACCAGGACTGTCTTGTGGTCCCAAATTTGGAACCATTTTGTGCACTACTGAAGACAGTGACCTTCCCTTCCTTAGTACCTATCAGTTGCTAGTGGTTCAGCTTGGAGGGATTGAGCCTCATAGACCTATCTATGATAGGTGGTTGACCGCCCAGTGCAGGCAACTGCTGCTACCTTTAGATCTTGTTTATAGTGGTTTGTGGGTGGCATGCCTTGAAGAGAGACCTCCTCCCTATGGTATGCTGCTCCTTCTGTAATATTCATTGAACCTTAGATAGTATGTTGTAAACATCTTGTTCAGACTTGAGCTGTCAACTATCATTTGTTCTAAGCCTCTTAAGTGGCAAGGAAACTCTTTAATCACCACTGCTCACTACAGAGAGACACTTTTCTGATTAAGCAAACATTTAGAATGCAATTGTCATATCACTTTAGCTAAAAGACAGTGAGGTCCTCACTTACCTGTGACCACAGTCTTTTTCTTTCTTTCTTTCTTTCTTTTTTTTTTTTTTTTCTTAGACAGGTTTTTATTATATAGTTAGAGCTGGATTGTAATTTGATAGACCAGGATGGCCTGAAATTCACAGAAATCCTCCTACCTCTGCCTCCTAGCTATGGATTCTTGACCTGATTTACAGTACAATACCAGATATGTGCTCTCTCCCATAGAGCATCAAGTTTTCCACCTGCCAGCTAGTTTTCATAGTGTTATAAGGTGCTGAGGTAGATACATCATCAGAAGCCTTACCCAACTATGAACCCTAACAACTACAGTGCCAGCTTCCAGACAAGATGTGCCCACTGGTGTAATACTGACAAAACTGTTACTGACTGTAATGACAGAGTTGCTTTGATTCTTATTTTGGTTCTCACTTGACATTCATTTGCCTTATTATTATACCTTTGTATAGGTGTTGTATGTTTTAATTTATTCATTTTGTGTATTTAGGTTGGTTTACATGATAAAAAATTGTTGAACCTTCTCTCTATCAGTGTAACAAAATATTTTCCTTATAGAATGTGTATTCTTGTTTGGTGACCAAAGGAATGTTTTATTCCCTTCTCTTTTGACTTTTTAGATTTTTGAGCTCTTTCTCTTTATAACATTCTCTAAAGGGAATTTCTTCCCATCCTTTTGCAAAGTTACTTTCCTCTGGAAGCAGTGGCTTTAACAGTTAGGTTCTTTCCTTTATTTTCTGTAGCTAAGACTGGTCAAATTCACAGCAATTCTCCAGTCTTGACATCCCCAAAACTGGGATTCTAGGTATGAGATACTATAGTCAGCTTCTCTTTTATGTTTTCATGCTTCAGGTAGAACTTTTCTTTCTGCCAGTTACTTGTAATCATAAAGCTGTTGCCGATTTTATCCTTTGTTCTTCTACACAGGTTTTTTTTTTTTTTTTTTTTTTTTTTTTAACTTTATTCTAGGCCAATGTTTGTGGTGAAACTATAAGAATTTCTGGGATTATGTGTCACTCTGTGTCAGTTTTTCTGTCTGGATAATTTGAAATTTGCATGTGTTCTTACTTGCAATTTTTTTTAAAAACTAGGTTTTGTGTTTTCTTGTTTGGTAGTCTTTTGAGAATGTAACTATATAGTTAAGCAACTTAAGGAGTTTATAGATTGAATATCTTTAAATATTACCTTTTTACCCCTCTAGCAATATACTTGTTTGGAAATATAGGGCCATTTTATCTTGCGTTTCCTGTCTTTCTACAATTTACTAATTATATGTGTGCCATCATATAAAATAGCATTTACCAGATATCAGAAATATAAGAAGGGACCAGGAGTGGTACACTCTATTTTTGCACTCAGGAAGCAGAGGCAGGTGGATCTCTGAGTTCCAGGCCAGCCTGACTTAAAGGGCTACATAGAGAGACCCTGACTTAAAATAATGGGGCTGGTTTTAGGACAGCCAGGGCCATTACACAGAGAAACCACAGAGAAACCCTGTTTTGAAAACAAAATAATGCAGCTGGAAGGATGACTTACTAGTTCTTGTCCTGCTCTTGCAGAAAACCCATGCCCATGTCAAGCCACTCACCACTTACTGTAACTCCATCTCCAGGAGCATTTGACATATACCCAGGCACTGCACTCTGTTGTATGAAATATTTTTTAGTCTTTTGGCTTTTGGGGGGGGGCCCACCCACCACCCACCTCCCAAATAAATCACACACTGAGGCTTAATTCTTAGTTATGAATTCCTTGCCTCAGCTTGGCTTGTTTCTAGCCAGCTTTCCTTATCTTAAATTAACCCATCTGCCTTTTCCCTCTGGGCTTTTATCTTCCTTCTGCATTTCTTATTTTCCTTCTTATTCCATGGCTGGCTAGGTGGCTAGGTAGCTTGCCCTTGATGTCCTCCTCTCCTCTCTTTCCTGTTTCTCCTTCTATTTATACTCTCTGCCTCCCAGCCCTGCCTATCCTTGCTCCTGCCTCACTGTTGGCTCTTTTATTAGACCATCAGGTATTTTAGACAAGCAAAGAATCACATCTTTACAGAGTTAAACATAAACAAAAGTCACACACCTTAAAATAGTATTCTACCACAGCACTCACTGCACAAACCAACACTCAAACACAAGAAAAATAATTGAAAATATGTGTGTATCGGTATCTTCTAGGGCTAGCACCAACAGTGGCTTGTTGGTGTGGTTTTAGTACAATAGGCTTTAATGGAAAACCACAATGTGGTAGAGCCTACCTCCTCAAAAGGATTTTCTGCATCAACAGCCAATGGCCCAGTTGGGTTAGAGTTCACCTTGATGAAAAACCTCTCTGCAGTTTAAATTTTTTCAATTTACGGCATCATTCTAGCTCACATCTTCTTTCTTTTTCTGCAGAGAAGGAAAAATATTTTGGCTTATAGTTGATATATCAGAAGAAAAGGCCTTCTCAGTCCAAAGTATAGTTCTCTGCTCTGATTTGCTAGCACAGAATTCATGCTTCTCTGGATCCTCCTAGAGCCATGGAACACAGCTACCATACTCGACCGAATTGCCATATAGCTGTCTATCTTTAAGAACAGCAAACTCTTAACCTTCCAAGTATCCCTCTTTATTTTTGTGTTAATGTGTATCATATATATGGGTGCCTGTGTGTACTTGAGTGGAGATTAGCCATTAACTCTAGGTGTTGATCTTCAGTTGTGTTCTACATTAGATTTTGTGGGAAAGAGTCTTTTATTGGGGTGGAAATTCACCAATTTGGTGGGGCTTGCTGGTTACCAAGCACCAAGGATCAGCTTGTCTCTCACACTCAACCAGAATGCACCAACTCTGTCTGGTTTATGATTATCATCAAATATTTGGGTTCTGGGACTAGAGCTCAGGTCCTTATGCTTTCCTGGAAAGGACTTTATGGTTTGAGGATCTCTCAAGCCTACACGTTTGTTGTTGTTGTTGTTTGTTTGTTTGTTTGTTTTCCCCTCTGTTTTGGTGAAATTTTGATATACCTTCAATATCTGCATCCCATAACCAGTCATCTTCAGTTCCGTTCTATAGCTGTGCTAACTGTATATTCTGTATTCCAAACAAGGCTAAACAGTAAACCTGCTGATTGGCAGTCTATGAAATTAAGCCAAAAATAAAGCCTCCACAATTTTTTTTTCTGAGGAAAAAAAATGTGTATACAGAAACACACACACGCACGCACGCACAGTAAATGCCCTTGTAATTCTAGAGTTAGACTGACATTAGAGTTTAATATTTTTTGAGGAACATACTTACAGGTAGGGAGTATATTCTTTTAAATCATATATTGTTATATCTTTCATCCTTGTAAATTTGCATGATTTCATGTTATTGATTTGATAATTGACTTAATATTTTTATTATTGTTATGTATAAATGAGGTCTAGTATATACAGTAACATATATCTTCATTGGACAGTTTGCTTTTTTGAGGGGTATGTATGAAACTATGACACCTATGCTTCAATGTCAAAGATTTCTGTAATATTAATAATTTTCTTGTGTTTCTACTCAATCTCCCTCACACTACTCTCAAAAACAACCACTCACTATTTTAGATCATCACAGAAATGTAATTAGACAGAATGTGGCAGTAAGAATTCTTTTTTTATCACTAATATTGAGGTTTCATTTCTGAAATTTTGAACCTTTACATAAATTTTTACTTTTCATTTCCCTTTTTCATCATATAGAGTACAATTATAATTACTATTTTAACATCCTTCTAATTGAATAACATTTCAGTCAATGTAAATATTTCACATCCTTTTAATTGAATAACATTTCAGTCAATGTAAATTGCTTGATTTTTCTTCTTGTTAAGGATTATATATCTAGCTCTTTATATCTCTCTTTTTAAATTGTGACTTTTTTCTGGTTAGTTGAAGTATCTTTTTTTTTTTTCCTCTCTCATGCTTTTCTGGTAATATTCCAAAGCTTTGGTCTGGAAACAGTTTGATTCTTTTAGGCCTTTCAAAACCAGTAGACCCAAATAGTACTCAGTTGGAGGGTAATTATTCTTTACTACTGAGGCAAGTTCCTCTGTGCATCATAGAGTTCAGTTCCTGGCTCTTGGACACCAGCATTATTACTAACCTTACCTTTAATTATTTCAGATGGTTCTATTCTTGGTCTTGGGTTGTTTTCTCATATAAAAGTATTGATTAGTACTAATCCAAATAGGCAAAGGGAACCTTTTCTAGATCTCCAGATTTCTTCTATTAGGCATCTCTGTTATTTGGTCACTGATTACTTTGGTTGCCATGAACTTTCAATCCTCATATGTTCAGCTAAAGGAGTCTAGCAAGTTTCACCTGGGTTCTCCCTCTCTGTTAGTAATACATAGAGAGGTATAAGCTGAGGCAGGTGTAAGTTACTTGCTTATTTTGTTTCTTACCAGTTGTCTTAAAAACTGTTGTTTTTCTGCCTATTTTTATGCTTGAGATGTGGATTTCCTGAAGTCTATATTGTTCACAGACATCTGTTTTTAACAACTTTGGTTATTTTCTGTTTCTGTGCCATAGTCAAGCATATCAGAAGGCTAAAGGGTGCTTTGACAGATGAAATACAAGAAAAATACATGAATAAGTAACAAGAATTCTCAGAACTAAATTGTCCTTAGAGGGGTACATTAATTGCCAAATTGTTTGATAACATAATTGCTTATAATTTGGAATATAGGTGATCCTTTGGCTTTTCTTCTGAGTGGCCTAGCTTTTTAAACTTTGAATGATCCATAACCTGTAAAGACCCTCACCTTAAGATACAAATAAAAAGAGGTGTAGAAAATATTCAGTGTTGTGTTACTTCTCAAATTTGTATTCTTTCGAGTTTGTCTTTGAATGGTCTTGACCATTTTTCTAACTTTCCAGATGAAGTTCTTGCTAAATTGCCAGGAAATATGAACCGATGGTTATTGAGTTGTAATTCAGTCATGGTGTCTTACGTTTACTTGTTGTAAGTCTTTCTCATGTATAATTCCTACAGACATCACAACGATTCTCTTCAGTTGACGAGAAAGCAAAGCTTCATAAGGCTATGTCTCAAGAAGAGATTACAAAATTGGCAGTAAGACAGAAGTCTTCAGATTTGGACATAAGGTATGACATATATAAAGAGTTGGGTATATATGACATATAAAGAGCTGGGTAGTTTTTAATCCCAGCACTCAGGAGGCAGAGGCAGGCGGATCTCTGTAAGTTCAAGGCCAGCATGGTCTACAAAGCTACACAAAGAAACCCTGTCTCGAAAAAAATAAAGTAAATAAATAAATAAGGAAATAATTAGGAGTAATTAATTTCAGTGATCTTGTTTAATACATTATATACTGAATTTTAAAATTAAAACAATTTGCTTTTTTAAGAAAAAGCACTTTATAATCTATTTACAATCTAGGTCCTTTATTTTTCTTTGTACACTAAGCTGTGTATAGGACATGGGCTCCACCAACTAACCTTTCTGTTAGTTCTCATACAGTGTGCTACTCTTTGTAGAGCAGGCTGACACTTCAATTGGCTTCCTTTTTTTTTTTTTTTGTCCTGATCATTTCCTTTCACCTGTTTTAGGTAGCTTTCTCTTAGAGGTTTAATAGGTCCAGTTCTCATATCAGCTCTCTTTGCAAGAATCTGGCCCTTGTCTTACTTGTTTACAATGATGCCCATGGCATGCTGGGTGAAGTATACTCTTCCTGTCATTTTGGCTAGTTACTGCAAGATGACTGCTATGGCCCAAAGGCTTTTGCTTTAATTTTTAAATAAATAACAGTATTACCAAGTACATAATAGTTAATACACACATACACACACACACACACACACACACACACACACAGCTTTATCTGCTTGTGTGGGTAGCAGTATGATTTGGGGGAAGTTTCTTAATCATTATATGAGTTATAATATTGTAAAAGGAAAGAGATTGGTATCTTTGAGCTGCTTTGAACTTGTAATATATTCTACACTATGTGCTTTAGGAAAACACTTTCAAAAATAATTATGTTCTCTTTAAAGAGTGCTTATGGGAAGCTAAGGTGAAGCTGTAGCAAATTTGTTTTGGAGGAATGAGGATCTGAATTAAAATACATACCCCACAAAAAAGTCTGGAGCTGAAGAGCTGGGTTAGCAGTTATGAGCACTTAATGCTTTTGCAGAGGACCTGTGTTCAGTTACCAGTACCCACAAGGAGGCTCATAGTCGTTTTACTTCAGTTCCAGAGAATGTTCTCTTCTGGTCTCCACAGACATAAGATATTCTAGTAGTGCATATGCATAAATGACAGGCATTTTAGACACTCATACACAATGTATATGGGCATGATCATGGTCACAGTGAAGGGAACAGAGACAGAAGCATCACTGGGGCTTGCTAGTCTCTAGCTTAGGCTCCAGGTTCAAGGAATAAGATAGACAGGAGGTTGAGCATTGGTGGTACACGCCTTTAATCCCAGCAGTTGGGAGGCAGAGACAGGCAGATCTCTGTGAATTCAGCCTGGCCTTTAGAGGGAGTTTCAGGACAGGCTCCAAAGCAATACAGAGAAATCCTGTCTCAAACAACAACAAAAAGAAAGTGGAAGAGCGGGACACCTGACATCCTCCTCACACATAAGAATGTTCATCATGTATACATTCAGACACATAAACACAAAGAAAGAGCCCATGGGATTTTTACTTTCAAATAAGTATCTTTTAAAATATTATATAGCATTTGGTATGTTAAAAAAGATTCTTGTTTTTTCTTACCTATAGACTATTTTTTATACACTATAGAGGGATTTGCAAGGGACTTAAATCTACAAATGATTACTCTATAAATCATAATTGAAAAAGGAGATATAAAATAGACTAAAGGACATATAATTGGAGGTAGTTAAATATATATTTCAATTTCCATTTCATTTGCCCAAATAACCAAACCCACAAAAAATGAAACAAAACAAACAAAATGAAACACATAAATGTCTTAATAGTTGAGAAAAAAATGAACACTAACCAAGGTAAACCTGAGAAAGACTTATGTAGGCCAAATGACCCTCTCTATTCTTAGCTGAAAATAATAAACTTATTTTCTGGAAAAGATAAAACAGATCCTAGATTTAAGTTTATCATATATATACACACACACATACACACACACACATATACACATATACATATATGTATATTTTGCAAGACAGGGTTACTCTGTGTGGTTCTGGCTGTCCTGGACTGATTTTTAGACCAGGCTGGACTCAAACTTTGGGCCATAGATCCGCCTGCCTCTGCCTCCTGAGTGCTAGGATTAATGGTATGTGCCACCACCACCCAGAAAGTTTGCCCATTATTTTTAAGGTATGGGCCATTTATTAGGGTTTATTCTTTTTTTCAGTGTGTGTATGTGTGTGTGTGTAGATGTGAATGCATGAATTTACAGGTATGTGTGCTTTAGTACAGGTGCTTGTATGTGGGGGCCAGAGGTCACCCTCATTTAGATGCTAGCTAATGTGTTTTTGTGATAGGTCTGTTATTGAGATCTTGGGTGTGTTGGTTATGCTAGGCTGGCTGGCCAGCTTCTAGAAGCTCCAGGAATCTACCTATCTCCACCTCCCTAGTACTGGAGTTATAAGCCTGCCCTACCATACCCATGGATTCTGGGAATTGAACCAGGTTCTCATGCTTGTGCAACAAGTACTTTATTTAGTTCTTAGCCCTTACTTTTTACTTTTTATGAATTTTATACATCAAATGCTTAAATCCTGCAGCTTTTTTTTTCTTGCTTAGTTGCTACATTTCTCATACCCTTTGAGGAGATGGTTCAAAGAATATTTCAAACTTTGTTCATCTGTTGAGGAAAGATCAGAAGATCTCCTTGCAAAATTGAAGGCAGTAGTTTAGGAGTTATGGTAGTACACACTAGAGCTTCCAAACAATGCTTTAAACCTAACATTTAATTTAATCATAATTAGATATCAGTGATCATCATACATTTGAGAGAAGACTATATTGAAAGAGCCAAAACTAACAAATAAAAATATAATGTGAAGATAGAAAACTCTAAAACCAATAAATACAATTAACAATGAAACCTTTATAAATATAACTGAAACCAAAGTATATGAAAGAGAACCATTCATAGTAAAAATAAAATGATGATAATGGTGCTAAAGGTAACAGCTTATTGGGTAAAGTGCTTGCTGAGCAATCATAAGGACCTGAGTTCAGACCCTTGGCATCCACATAAAAATTCAGGTATGGAACTATGCCTATAACTCCAGTGGGTAGGGGAAGAGACAAGTAGATCCCTTGAGTTTACCGCCTAGCCAGGTTAGCCAGATTAGTAAACTTAAGTGAAAAACTTCATTTCAAGAAAATGGAGGGTGACTGAGAACACTCGGTAACACACACATCTACACACACCAATACCGGTAATATTAGTATAAAAGAGTAACAAGAAGGAAGACAGGTAAAGAATATATCTCAAATAGTTGCATAAAAAAAATAAATGGATGTGATAGGGAAATTCTAGAACCAATTTAAAGATCAGTTACCCAATATGAAGAAAAAAAATGTAGAGGAGTATACTATTACTAGAATAATTCAGGCTGGGTATGGTGATACAGACTTGTAACCCCGACACTTAGGAGGTAGAAGGAAGAGGATTTAGAGTTGGAGGTCTACCCGAACAACCAAATTTCATAGAACTGAAGCCCTAACAACATAATGGATAAAAATAGACCTATCTTTAAAAACTTTATTATAAAGTAAACAAAAGGTTTTTCCATTTTAACAGTGGAAGTAGGTTTTAAAATGCCATCTGTCCAGCCAGATCTACAGAGAGAGTTCCAGAACAGCCAGAGCTACACAGAGAAACCTTGTCTCAAACAAACAGAACAGGGGAGGGAGGGAGGAGAGAGAGAGAATGAGAATGTGTCACTAAAAAGAGGCATTACAGTGTAGCTCACTGCCCAGCTTGGTGGCACAGACCTTTAATCCCTGTTTCTTAAAAAAAAAAAAAAAAAAATATATATATATATATATATATATATATATATATATATATTCTTATTTTACATATTGATCCCAGTTCCCTCTCCCTCCCTCTCATGTACCCCCACCCCCCCTCATCCCACCCCCCACCCCCCCATTCCACAGGGAGGGTGATGCCTTCCAGGAGGGATCATCAAAATAATCCCCGTTTCTAGAGGGTGAAGTAGAATAAACACAAGTTCAAGGCTTGCCTGAGCTATAGAGTTTAAGGTCAGCCAGGGCAACTTGTGAGATGCTGTCTCAAAATAAAAGTGAAAGAACAGAAGAAGGATAGAGATGCACCTTAGTGTTGTATTAGTTACTTTCCTGTTGCTGTGATAAAACATCATGAGCAAGGCAATTTATGGAAGGAAAAGTTTATATTGGCTTACAGTTCCAAAGGGACAAGTCCATCATGGAAGGGCAGGCAGTAAAGGGCAGGCTTGATCAGTAAAGTGAGCACTCACAACTTTAACAGCAATCAGGAAGTAGAGAGAACCCAGGAAGTGGGCAAGACTATAAACACTTAAAGCCTGCCTGTAGTGACTTCTTCCAGTAAGTAACTTCATAGTTCCACAATCCCTCCAAATATGTGAATCTATGGGGGACATTTCTCATTCAAACCACTATAGTAGTAGAGTGCTTGCCTTACAGTAGTAGAGTGTAGGATGCCTTAGGTTCAATTCCCAGAAATAACAATAAACAAACAGAATAACAAATAGATAAAATACCCACATTTATTAGGATAGGCATGATTCTCACTGGATGATTAATTTTAGTATATTTAATGCTACAGTTTTCATATTGAAGTGTTTACAAAACAACCAAAAAAAAAAGTATCAAGATGCTTGGACGAGAAGTGTTTTTAGAGTTTTCTACTTTGGGAAATATTTGCATTAACAAGTTATTTATACTATATTTCATATATACCATGTATACTTAGCTGGTGGGTGATTGAATGATTTTACACCTATTTTGGGGGGGGACGGGGACATGGCTAGTTCATCTATGACCTGTCTCTTAGGTGAGTTTTTCACTTCTGTCCTCATGTCAACCCTCAAAAGCTTTATATTTTAGAGCAGTTAAGATTTAGATTTTTTTTTAAGTTATTGATGTTCAGCCTTAAATTTAAAGTGTAATTAAAGTAAAACTATGTAAGTACTCAGCACTATACCCTTAGCAATAAGATGTTTATAAACAAAGACTAGAAAGACATTGATGACAGTAAAATGAAACTGTTTTAGAGTGGCTATTTGTTATTTCTTTGAATGTGTTTTCTTTGTTGAAAGCTACCTATGAGATACAACAATGAAAAGATGGCAGGTTGGCATCAAGAAGCTTGTACTGAAATCCTAGTTTCATTGATTTGAGACCGTTTTATTTTGTGAAATGATTTAAATTGTCAGGGTTTTCTATTTCATGTTCAAGATGAGGAGTTAGGAGTGTGGCTCAGTAGTAGTGTTGGCCAACCAACCAAGAGTTTGATACCTTGTACCCCCCAAATACACACCAGAGTTAAAATAGATTACTACATATGAAAAGTACATAAAGCTTAAGAGGATACACAAATATTACTAGAATATCTGATTTCCGTCTTTTATTTTGTTTTAAAAACAGACCCCAGAGAGCGAAGATGAGATTCTGGGCCAAAGGGAAACAAGGAGAAAAGAAGACTACTAGAGTAAAACCTACTCCCCAGTCAGAAGTCTCATCACTCTTTACTGGCTCAGATGTGACATCTGCTAATCCATTTTCAGATGGTAAAAATGGACAAAGAATGGAGCTTCATAATTTCTGTTATTCATTTTGAAAGTGTACTGTGCCTTTCCTCTTCATAGTGACAGTCCTGTTGGAATGATATTTTAATGAGATAGGACAAGTGTTGGTAAATGCTGCCTTACTTAAATAAAGCAAGGCATACGAGAAGCTCCAAGAATATGTGTCATACAACAGTGATGCACAACCACTTCAATGATCATGAACCTTGGACTAGCCTTTTTCTTTTTTGGTAATGCTGGTGTTTGAACCCACAGCCTTGCACATGTTAACGAGCACTCTACCATTGAACTGCATCCCCAACCCTAATCATTGTTTTCTAAATTGTAAAGGTTTAACCTTGATTCACTTACTTAATACATAATACTCACCGTAATTCATAACATTAGCTCATTATTGAGCGCTATGTTAAACCATAATAGACATGTTATGTTAAATTTATTGATTCTCAGAACATTTTTTTCTCATTTTGATGTGATTATTATTCATGGTTTATAGGTGAGAACAGTAAAGTGCAAAAAGTTATCTTTTTACACATATTGAAATGATAAGATTTGGATTTGAGTCCAGGCATTCCAACTCCAGAATTGACATGGTTTTGTTGTTGTTGTTGTTGCTATTGTTTATTTGTTTGGTTTTTTTGGTGGTTGTTGTTTTGTTTTGTTTTTGTCTTGTGTGTTTTGTTGGCTGGCCTTGGACTCAACAGAGATCCACCTTTCTGATGTCTTTTGGGTGC
Organism: Phodopus roborovskii; assembly: GCF_943737965.1. NCBI lineage: Eukaryota > Metazoa > Chordata > Mammalia > Rodentia > Cricetidae > Phodopus > Phodopus roborovskii. Next base: position 36,463,079 of record NW_026126517.1, read on the forward strand.
TTGGATGAAAGGCATGCACCATCACAACCAGCAATAATCACATTCTTTTTGTTGTTGTTTTTGTAAACAAAGTGGCCTTGAATTTGAGACAGTCTTGCCTCATGCTTGGCACAGAGTTCCCATTCTTAGCTATTGTGATATATGTCAGGTATTTACTGTGTTAGTTACCTTCCTTGTTATTGTAGTTAAATACCTTATCAAAGCAAAAGGAAGAATTTCAAGTCTGGTCTACAGAGGGAGCCAGGAGCACCAGAGTTGCTACACAGAGAAACACTGTCTTAAAAAACCAAAAGAAAAAAGAAAAAGAAAAAAGGGGGAATTTATCTGAGGCATGGCAGCATGAATGTGAGTCTGCGTTCAAGAAGCAGACAGCAGAGTCTGGGACCCTAGCCCTCGGAATGGTATTACTTACATTTAATGGTGCTCTTCTGACTCAACCTAATCTTGATAATCCCTCACAGTCATGCCCAGAGATTGTCTCCAAAGTGATTTTAGGTCTTGTCAAGTTGACAGTATTAGCTGCCACATCTATTATACATTAATGCTTAGCAGATGCCTAGCATTTCATAATACTTCTATTCTTTTGACTTTTAGGACGCAGCCATAACACATTTGAAAGTACAACTAACACTTGAAAGAATGTTAGAGATGAAATTAACCCCTCATTTTGTAACTTGTGGCTTTGTTTCTGTCAACTGACTGACTGATATGGATAAAAATAATAATAAATTCACTGGTTTTCTAACCCTAATTAACTCTGTTTGGAAAAACTTAATTTTTCCCATTGTATTACTTAAGTGCTCATTTTCTTACTATCTCATCTGACAATGATCAGTCTAAATTTATCATTTTCAGTAATTTTAGTCTACTATAACTCCCCCACAAACACAAAAGGAGTGAATAGGTTTGTGAATTGAAAATACACATTATAAGCAGATGTCATTATATAAGGAGCTTTGTAAAAATTAGGATTATGAGCTGGGCGTTGGTGGTACACACCCTTAATCTCAGCACTCAGGAGGCAGAGCCAAGCAGAGCTCTGTGAGTTCGAGGCCAGCTTAGTCTACAGAGCTAGTTCCAGGACAGGCTCCAAAGCAATACAGAGAAACCCTGTGTCAAAGAAAAAAAAATTAGGATAATGGCTTTTTAATTATGTTTAGACAAAACTTTAGTAAGGTAGCCCTTTTTTAAAATGCTAAACTGGAATTATAATTTACTTAACATTCCTATTTGCAAAGTGAAAGTAATTATTTAGTGAGTTATAATGAAGTCAGTTTATGTCTATCTACATATGTATGTATATATTACATGTGAGATGTATGTATGTATGTATCGCCTGTCTGTCTGTCTGTCTATCTTTATTGTGGATTCATGTCCCAATTGAGATTGTTTGTTCCAATTCCTGTCTGAAGTGGCATTTATTATATAGAGAACTACTTTTTGTTTTATTTCATTATCAGAGTTAGCTTTTAGATGGAATTATTATAAGCCATTCTTGAGAGGGTAAAGAGAATACATGTTGGGGATAGGTTTACATGTGAAATGAGAAGAGGTCAACATTCTCTTCAGGCTTCTGATAGGGCTTTGCAACTCTAATCTAGTTCTGGTTCTCAATTGTAATGGACTGCATAGAATTTTATTTCCTAGTATGGACAAATACAAAAATGTGGTGCTTCTTTCTGTAATATACACTGCCTATTTACTCCACAAATCCTATGAAAATTTAGACAGTTATAAGGGCTATGTATAAGAAAACACTCAATACTTAAGATACTAGCGCAAAAGCAAGCCAGATGAGCTACTTGATTACCTAACAAGTTGTTAACTATCAATAGACAGTATTGCTGATGTGTTCATGGATGTATACTATGATAAAAATTGTGATTATCTAATTTTCCTTGTTTGTTGGTTAGACTTAGACTGGAGTCTCCTTCAAACAAGTATAGCAAGTTTACAACAGAATGAACTGTGTTTAATATGCTAGCTTGTTGTACATTCTTCTTGCTCATCTTGGGACTACGTTTTTTACAGTAACAATGAAGATTTTTAATATTTTTTACTAAGTATATCTCTTTATATCTATTTTGAATTGTAGAATTAACTCAGTATCATCCAACACCTCCCTTGAGCCCAGAACTGCCTGGGAGTTGCCGAAAGGAGTTCAAAGAGAATAAGGAACCATCTCCAAAGGCAAAGCGCAAGAGAGGTGTGAAAATCAGCAATGTGGCTTTGGATTCTATACATTGGCAAAATGACTCTGTCCAAATCATAGCAAGTGCCAGTGATTTAAAAAGTATGGATGAATTTCTTCTGAAAAAGGTACACTTTGCTTGCTGAGTTATAGCCTTCAAGCAGATTAGACTTAAGAATGCTTGTATATACAGGATATGTTGTTGTACAAAGATGGGCTAAAACTTCAATAACTCAGATAGTTCAGGTAATAGGAAATGCACAGACAGGATTTAAAGTTTTAGTCTCCACTGTGATTTCATTAATTATCATATGTGAATGTGAAGCTTGTTGCACATCTATAGTTCTTCTGTTAACAGAACTATAGAATCAACATTTCAGAAGGGAACTTAGATGTGATCTAATATACTGTCCTTTTCTTAATTAAGCTCTGTCATGGCCATTGGCTTATTCTTTTAGAATAGTCATTACTTTAGACATTTCAGTCATTGCATTTGTATCTTTTTGGTGAGTTAATTGTTAATTTTCTGTGGCTGGTACCTAGATGAATGACCTAGATAATGAAGACAGCAAGAAAGATACATTAGTGGATGTTGTATTTAAAAAAGCCCTGAAAGAATTTCGGCAGAATATCTTCAGCTCCTACTCATCTGCATTGGCGGTAAGCTGAGACCATGTTAGGAGATATTCACAATTCAGCATAGCTTGGAATTTTAATCAACTCTAAAGCCAGACTCAAAGGAGTAATTCTTAGGACTTGATTAGCTATTAATTTATTTCAACTGTTAGGGCTTGTTTAATTATTATATTAGTTCAGTTGTTAGGTGTTTTACTCATATGTAATAGATATGTCCTGCTTATGTTTTATACTATAGTAGGTCTTTGCAAACACACTACAAAACCTCTTGAGCTGGCTAGTTATAAACCATGTCAAGATTCTAACCTATGTTCCCCAGTACAACTTGAATCAGTCTTTAAAGAATGTCTTCATAAAACTTACTTTTTTTTTCCTTCTCATTAGATGGATGATGGGAAAAGCATACGATATAAAGACCTGTATGCACTGTTTGAACAGATTCTGGAAAAGACCATGAGACTTGAGCAACGTGATTGGAATGAATCTCCAGTGAGAGTTTGGGTTAACACATTCAAAGTGTTTTTAGATGAATACATGAATGAATTCAAGACTCTGGATAGCACAGCCTCAAAGGTAATTGAGTTACAGTTTGGTTTTCATTAAATTACTAATTCTTTGTAAGGAATCTGTTTAGGAAGCATTTTTATTAGTATTAGTGTATATTTATAGAAAATGATAGGTTTCATTATGCTTTTTCTACATCTACACAAGTATTTTGATTATGCTGTTCATGGTAGCACATGCTAGTAGGCAAATACTGAAGAGGATGAGGCAGAAGAGTCATAGTTCAACAGCAGCCTGATTTATGAGTAACTGAAACAATGTATTTCAGCAAAATATCACCAAGAACACAACAATCTATCACTTCTTTAGATCCCCTGAACTCTGTTCTAAGTTTGCCATATACTTTTTTTCTGAACTTGTTTTCATTCAACATATCCTTTATAATTAAAACATAATAGTGTGCCCTTAATATACTTTCAACTTTAATGGAGAATAGCACATAAATTAGCTTCTGAAAAATATGAATAAAGGTATGTGTATCGATTAGCTTTTCTTAAGAACCTACAAATCAGATTTCTCTAGAAACAGTTTTTAGGGAAAAAAATGTAGTTTTTTTTTTTTTTTTTTGAAAATCTAAACATTAATAATACTAATCTTTACTTTTTGGTCCTGTTTTGAGCTGGGAAATTGTACTGCTTAATATTGTAGTTAAATCTTGCTTTAGAGCTAGTAAATACTTTGTAATGTGTGTTATGAAAGAGAGGTAGGTAGGAGTTTGGAACATAGCTCAGTTGCTAGAGTACTTGCCAAATATACATAAAGCCCAGATCTGACTTCAGTACCATATAAAACAAGGTTTGGAGGTACACACCTCTAATCCTGGCACTCTGGAAGTAGAGGCAGAAGGATCAGTTCATGGTTATCCTTAGCTACACAGTGAGTTTGAGGCCAGCCTGGAAAAGACCATATACTTCTTGAGTGTGGTGACACATCCTTGTAATCCCATCCCTCTGGAGACTTAAGACAGGAGGATGGAATGGTCAAAGACAGACTGTTTTATTTTAAGCAAAAAAGTGTGTTTTAAATAGAGAGCTGTTTAAACAAGGTTATCAGTGTATTTCTTATAACATGTAAATAATTTATTCAAGAATATCATTAGTCTTTGTGTTGATTGTACTTCATTTTATTTTACTTATTTTTGCTTATGGGTTAAAATTGTAAGCCATTTTAAGTCATTTTAAAGTAATCTAGATATAAACAAGTTCTGGACATCCTTGTGTTGTGGATGTCAGGCTTGTATGTTATACAGAAGATTCTTACTAGGTTTATATACTGTTTTGCAAGTTGATGGCTGGTAAAGGATAGGTTTAAACTCTTCTGTTTTTTTTGGACATCAGGGGAGGTCATCTGTCTACAGAGCTTTTCCATGCTCCATATAGCCCCCTTATGTTATGTCTATCATAGACTAGTGATTAAAATGTCTAATAATGGTGTGCCACTTAAAAAGAGATCATTCTTTAAAGAGCTTCTGGTTTTGTTAGCACTCCATTTTACCAAACTTATCTTCTCAAATTTGGTTTAGCTCTGCACAGTTACTCTTAAAGAATAAGGAACTGTTTATTATTTGTAGAAGCTATTCAAACATTTGCAAAGAAGAGAGTATGTTAGTCTTTTGTAATCCCAATTTATGTTTCTGTTTGTCCCTGCCAGGTGCCTAAATCAGAAAGAAAGAAAAGGAGGAAAAAAGAAACTGATCTGGTAAGTTACACTCTTGGTGTAGTATAAAAAAATAATACCTTCCAGTTCAGTAGTTTGAAGCAGATCTTATATTTCTATTGGTAGGAGGTTTAGTAATGGGTTTACCAGATTGATAGGATATACGTATATGTCTTTTAAAAAGTTAGAATGACAATGGACGTGAAATCTCTACTTTTAGTAATAGTTTCCAAAAATGGAAGAAAATTTGGAATATTTTCTCAAAATCGTGTTAAGTAACTGTTTTCTAACATGTTTAACTGTTTCTGTAGTTTAGCTCATTATGAATAATTCTTGGTTTTTGTATATGGTATTCTTGAGATTCACCTATGTTATTGTATTGAGTATTGCTGCATTGAGTATTCAGTAGACTTGCACTGTAGACATACACTTTGTGGGGGGCTGTGCTGAGGATGTTTGTCATGCTAGACAGTTATCCTACTGCTGATTTATAGCTCTAATCCTTTCCTTCACATTTTATTTACCAGTTGATAGACATTTTCATTGGCTTATGGATATATGCTTATGGATATATGCTATGATTTCTATTATATATAATCTTGAAGATATAATTTTGGGTCACAGTATTCTAGTTAAAATTTTCAGAATCTGCTAACCAGTTTTCCAAGTAGGAATGCTACATACAGTACTGAGAGAATTCTAATCTAAACACTCTCCAGCACCCTATGTTGTTACTGTGTATCTTTATGTTGCAGCTATTCCTAGGGTATGCAGTAGTATTGTGATTTTAATTTGCATTTTCCTCAGGGCTAATGATGTTAAACATCTTTTCACTTGTCTGCTAGTCTTTGTATTTCATTGTTGGGTTATTTATTCAGCATTTTAAAGTTGATTTGCCTTCTTGGGTTATAACCTTAATATATTATAATGGTGCTAGGAAAGCTAGCAAGAATGTAAAAGAGAGAAATTATATCCTTAGTCTTCATAAAAATCAACTCCAAATGAATCAAAAACCTTACTTAGCATTATGCCTAAAACTGCTAGGGAAAAAAAGTTGAAACAACACTTCAAGATGGTGGGCATGTGGACAGAGTAACAATTGAGATATGATCTTGTGAAATTAAAAAGTTCCTTTGTAGCAAGAAAAACATCCCAGTGGAAAAAAATTGGTTGAAGCACTGAATGTAGAGATCTCAAAATAAAAAAATACAAATGAGCAATAAATATTTTTAAAACATCAACATTCTTAGTCATCAAGAAAGATACAAACTGTAACTACTCAGAAATTCCATATCACACTGGTCAGAGAGGCAATTTATAGGAAAACAAATATATGAATATATTTTTTGTAAGCAACCGTTTTGTAATAAATTTAAGAAGCAATCTTCCAATAAAGTAAAATTGAAGAGCAAATGGACATACTAATTTCCACCAAACTTTTGAAAACAGCATCACCCTGACACTAAAACCAGATAAGGATACAACATAAACTATAGATCAGTCAGTGTTCTTGATGAAAGCAGACTCAAAAATTCTCAATAAAACATTTGCAAACACTACTCAAGAGCTTAGTAATAAGACTGTGGTGGTTTGAAAGAAAATGGCCCTCAAAGGGAGTGGTACTATTAGGAGATATGGCCTTGTTGGAGTGGCTGTGGTCTTGTTTGAGCAAGTGTGTCACAGTGAAAGTGGGCTTTGAGGTCTCATATGTGCTCAAGTCATGCCCAGTGAGAGAGATCACTTCCTGTTGCCTGTGAGTCAAAGTGTAGGACTTTCAGCTACTTATCCAGCACCATGTCTGCCTGCATGCTGCTTTGCTTCCTGCCATGATGATAATGGACTAAACCTTTGAACTGTTGGTGAGCCATTTCAATTAAAAGTGTTTTTCTTTGTAAGAGTTGCCATGGTCATTGTATCTCTTCACAGTAAGAGAAACCCTAATTCAAAGACCATGCATGTACCATGACCAAGTGTCTTTCATTCCAGGGATACGAGGATGATTTGACATATGCAATTCAATAAATGTATAAAGCTTATAAATAAACTTAAGAATTCAGATTATAAGATTATATCCATAGATACAGAAAAGGTCTTTGTCAAAGTTCAACAACCCTTAATGATAAAATCCACTAAGAAAGTGGAAATGGTGGTGCATGCCTTTAATCCCAGCACATGGGAGGTAGAGGAGGGCAGATCTCTGAGTTCAAGGCCAACCTGGTCTATAGAGCAAGTTCTAGGACAGGCTTCAAAGGTACATGAAAACCCTGTCTCAAAAAAAAAAAAAAAAAAAAAAAAAAAAAAACAAAAGAAGAAACTGATAATGGAAGATACATCAATGTAATAAATAGAATATATGGTAAATCCAGAGCCAACATTATATTCAGTAATGGAAACCTTTAAAATCAGGAACAAAACAATCATGCTTATTCTCTACACTTACTCTGTATAATATTCAAAATCATAGCTAGCGCAGTAAGACAAGGGAACAAAAATAAAAGAAATACAAATTTAAAAAAAAAGAAATACAAATAAAAAAAGTCATTATCCTGATGTACAAATGACATGGTTTTATATTCACAAAACCCTAAAGACTCTACCAAAAGCCTTTTATACTTTATGCAATGTGGTGGGATCAAAATTAACATAAAATAACTTTTTACTCCAGTAATGAACTTACTGAGAAAAAAAGATCACATTCATAAAACAAAAAAGACCTTACCAAGGAGAAATATACTAGAACATGGAAAAAGGTCTCCATGCTCATATATTGACAGAACTACTTTAGGACTATTATCAAAAGCCATCTACAGATTCAGTGCAATTTCTAAAATTTAGATGGAAGCACAAAATACCCAGAACACCAGAGCATTCCTAAGAAGAAAGAACAGTGCAGGAGGTATCACAATACTTGTACTCAAACTACATTACAGAGCCATAATAACAAAAACAACATGGTTCTGTCCTGGCAGTGGTGGCACATCCTTTTAATAACAGCACTCAGGAAGCAGAGGCAGGCAGATCTCTGTGAGATTGGGGCCAGCATGATCTACAGAGTAAATTCCGGGTCAGGCTACAAAGCTACACAGAGAAATCCTAATACAAACATAGGTATGTTAGGTCAATGGAGTAGAAAAGATGATCCAGAAATAAATACATAGATATTTAATATTTGACAAAATTATCAAAAAAAACATAAAATGGAAAAAATAGCCTCTTAACAAATGGTACTGAGAAAACTGAATGTTAACATCAATATCTGTGACCTTGTACAGAAATCAATCAAAATGGATCAAAGACCTTAGTATAAAACCTGAAAGTATGAAGCTGCTAGAAGAATTCCTAGGCAAAAACTTCTAGATTACTGGTATAGGCCAGGACATTCTGACCAGGACTTACACCATAGGAAATAATCCCAAGAATTGACAAATGGAGTTGCACAAAATTAAAAAACTACTTCACAACAAAAGAAAACATCACAAATGAAGAGAAAGAAGTGGAGGGGGGCAGTCTGCCAACTATACATCTGACAGAATCTGTAAATTACTTCAAAATTTAAAAACCAAAATAAGAATATTTCAAATAGTCAATTGAATTGCAGATTTTCTCAAAAAAAAAAAAAAAAAAAAGAATTAAAATGTTCAATAGCCTCAGCCATCATGGAAATACAGATTAAAACTACTTTGAGATTCTACCCAGTTAGAATGGCTGTCATTAAGTGAGGATTTGAAGAAAGAGGAAGAACACTTGAACCCTACCAGTGACAATATAAAATGGTACAGCCACATAGAAATCAATGTGGTAGTTCCTCAAAAGAATTGCCATATAATCTAGCTGTGACACTTTTGGGTATATACTCAAAAGATTCAAAACTGCCATACCACAGAGATACTTGCCCAGTCGTGATTATTGCTGCACTATTCACAACATTCGAGATATGAAGACAGATGTTCATCAGCAGATTAATGGGTAAAGAAAATACTACATATATACAATGAAATTTTAAATGGTTATAAAGAATGAAATTATGACATTTGCAGTAATATGTATGGAGCTGTCATACAAAGTGAAATAAGCAAGTCTGAAATGAATATCACATGTTTTATCTCATGTAGCATATAGATTTAAATTTTGTATATTACATATGTACAACGTGAAAGTAGAAAGTGAAATGTGAGAGTGATTCCTGAAGTGGGGGCAGGGGGAGAACAAGAGAAGGTAATGTATGTGTCATGAAAGCAGAACAGGGATATTTCAGGGAAGAAAATCATCAAGAACATCAAGAGAGCCAACAACAAATTTGCCAGGCAAGGCAGTGGCTGTTAATCTCAGACAGAGATAGGATTTCAAGGTCATCCTGGTCTACATAGGGAGTCTCAGGCCAACCAGGGCTACATAGTGAGGTCCTGCCTCAAACAAATAAACAAGAAAGATATATATGTATTAGTAATGTCACAAAAAGCATTTTCTTTTTTATAGTAACCAACATAAACACATTTAAAAAATAGGGGGAAAAACATAAAAATGATTGTTAATGCTTAATATGTTTATATTTTCGGTTTTAATTTCTAAATAGCAATAGATATAATTCATGAAACTAAAAGCCTTTTGAGGCCATGGTTGATTTTCAATAATGTAAAACATTTCTGGAATTGAAAAATATTTTAGAAATGCTTTCAATTTAACATGTGACTCAGTCACATTATGTAGCCATCACATGCTTGTTGAGTTACATTGTTTTTGATAGTAACTACTTATCTAAGGGACAGACTACATTTTATTTTCATTATTTCTTGGAAAATCATATTTCTCTACCTGGAATAAATACTTGGTGAAGTCTTAGCAAGAGGTTAGAGGATTTCCCATTTGCCAAACATGAGGAAAGTATTTACTTCATTGGCTGTAGTATAAATAGTGAAATCTCTTCATTCAGGTGGAAGAGCACAATGGCCACATCTTTAAGGCCACCCAGTATAGCATTCCTACATACTGTGAATACTGTTCTTCCTTGATATGGATAATGGACAGAGCCTCTGTTTGCAAATGTAAGTATTAGACATCTTCTAGGGAAAAGCCTTTATGGTCCTCTCTTGTGTCCACATGTGTGTAAAACTAGTACCATATGCATGTCAAGATGTGCAGCCACAATAGGCGAGCCTTCTTGGACTGTAACTGCAGCAATTCTTAGTGCCTGAGCATCTGAACTTTGGAAAATACTTTGCTAGTTAGCCCTTTGTGAGTTTAACATTATGGTTAATGCCCTCTTTAAATGCAGTGTTTCAAATGAATTGAAGTTTTATGCTACTCTGGAAGTCACTCTGGAAAGAATGTCATGACTGCCTGAAATGTCTTCAAGGAACCCTTCCTATGGTTCCAGTGCAAATTTCAAATTTACCATCTTCTTTGTCTTCTTTTTCCCTTTTGTCTTTCTTTCTTCTTTTTTTTTATTTTTTATTTTTCTTTTTTTTTGACAGGGTTTCTCTGTGTTGCCTTGGCTTTCCTGGAATTTTTTTAGATTAGGCTGGCCTCGAACTCAGACATCTGCTTGCCTCTGTCCCAAGTGCTAAGATTACAGCCATGCTCCACTATCACCCAGTTTATATCTTTTCAATGCTGCTAAACTCTTTAACAACTAGGTGTTTTTTGTCCATACCTATGTGTTCTTTTCCTGACAAAACTTAAAATTTATTATTCTGATTTCCAGTTATCAATATAAACTTGGCTAAATGTAGCCAGCAGTAATCACACTACAGTTTGAATGCTATGATCTCTTGACTTCCTTCATCAAATTAATTAGGCATTTAATTCTGCCTCACTCAAAATTTCAGAACCTGGATCAACAGAGATAAATGCTTTGCCCCAAAATATAAATGGCCTCTAGTCCAGTTCTCCACAGGGTCATTGTTCACACATGGAGTGTATGACCCTGACCTCCACTGCCCTTGTTTTTATTAGCAGTATGGTTTTCCAGCTTTCTTCCAGAATATCTCATCAAATTCTACTTACAGCATTCTAGGACTAGGGCTTTTCTATCCTCAAGTTCCATTATTTTTCCACATTCCTCTCCCAGATCCGTTTCAAAGGTTTAAAATAACTTTGTCAAGTTTAGCCAAGACAGCAACCCCACTTCTCTGATACCAGTTTTCTGTATTAGTTTTGTGTTAGTGTGACCATAGTGCCTAATAGAAACCACTTAAGGGAAGAAACATTTGTTTTGACTCATATTTTTAGGGATTGTAGTCCTTCATGCCCAATGGGCTATGTGGTAGAGGCAAACCAAGAAGAGATTGTGACCCACATGAGGGCAGGATGTAATCTTCAAATGCCCACCTATAGTGACCTAATTTAACCAGTGAGTTTCCACCTTGTAATGATTTCACAGCCTCCCAAAATGGTGTCACTAGATGGGGAATAAACATTTAAATAATGATTCTGTGGTGATTTCAGATTGAAACTTTAATGAAGAACTTTTGTTTTATTTTCAGTGATCTTAAAAATTATAATGAGATTGGTAATGGGAAATAATCTGAAATGTACTTGATTCAAACACTATGGCTTTAGATTAAGCAGCAGTTCTCAACCTTCCTAATACTTTGACCCTTTAATATAGTTCCTCAGGTTGTGACCACCAACCATAAAATTATGTCATTGCTACTTCCTAACTGTAATTTTGCTACTGCTAGGGGTTGTAATACAAATATTTGATATGCAAAATATCTGATATGCAATCCACAAAGGAGTTGCAACCCACAGGTTGTGAACTACTGGTTTAGAGAATTTGCTTTTTTATGGCCAAAGTGGATTTAGATTGATTTCTCTATAGAATTAATGGTTTTCATGACTATTTTGGTGACCTCACCAGTATAATACCATGACCTCTTCTACTTGATTTTAGTTTAAAAACATAAAAAATTAGAAGTTTAAGAAAGAATGTTTTATTCAAAGTTTGCAAGAAGTTGAACTGGCATAACTAGAATGACACAATTCACCTTGTTTTCAACATCTCCCATTGAGTGTCTCTTAATCACTAGCTGTCAGGCTAAGTTGTTATCAGCTACTCCAAGAAATTGTTTTTTGTCTTTGAGACAGTGTTTATCTATGGGGCTAACAGAGATCTTCTTATCTTTGCCTCCCAAGCCTAGAAATCATTTTTTTCTCTAAACATTTTTTTTTAATCTTCCCTACCATAACTATTACTCTACCTATATTATTTTTTTTCCCTTAGAGCTCTGTTCTGGTCCTTTCAGGATAATAAATAAGCCCTTTCCTATTTTTTTTTAATATACTACCAATTTCATTTCAGTATGCATTTTTCACAATAATGCCTTTGCACACATAGTCATGATTCCTAATTGGTATTTCTGGGTTTCCACAGGTTTTAGATTACCTGGGAGAACACATACCCAAACTTGTGAATCAGACTATAAAGATAGACAACCTGTTGGAATTGGGGGGGCATAAGTGCACCCTAGAACGAATAGAAAGCTTGTTTATTGACACTGACTGAAAATGTTAGGTGATGCTTTCAACTGCATTTCCCTTAAAAGAGGTTAGCTCAAACAAAATGTATTCGTAGCCTTAGAGCAGATTCAGCTTTAAAGAAACAAACTATATCCAAATAAGTTGTGGACTTGGTAAGTTCTTGAGATTGATTTGCAGACTAAAATTGCTGCATCTTTAACCTGTTTTCCAGTGTGTAAGTATGCTTGCCATAAGAAGTGCTGTCTGAAAACCACAGCCAAGTGCTCCAAAAAGGTAAGATATTCTAGCCCTCAGTGGATCTGCAGGTCTTTGGCTACATGAAAAGAAGTTGGGGCTTCTTTAGTAGTTTATAATATAGTGGTTTTCAAACTTCATTACCCCAATCATGTTAAGGTGTATGTTTTATGTCATAATACAGTATGCATATATGTGGAGATGTACGTATATAACTGAATTTTCTTAAAACCTTTTACCTTGACTTTATGTGAGCTGCTAAGTTGATTCACAAGTTATAATTTGTTAAATGTTCATAAGTCTTCTGAGGAATTATCTTTAAGTTTCACTATTAACATTTTAGCCATGAACAACAAGGTATACTAAGAGCGCTGTTATTTTCAAATACCTACTTTTATTTGAGTAGAAAAATCTAAAAAGTACTGAAAATGAATCTTGAAGGAAACAACCTTTGTTGTTGTTTGAGACAGGGTCTATTATGTATCACTGGCAGTCTTAGAACTCATGTTGAAGAACAGTCTGGCCTCTAATTTACAAAGACCCACCTGTCTCTGCCTCTTGAGTGCTGGGATTAAAGACATACACCACCATGACAGGCCATATTTTAAAATTCTTAATTAGTGATTGATGTGGGAAGGCCCAGCTCACTTTGGGTGGTGCTAACCCTGGGCAGGTGGTTTCCTAAGTTTTCTAGGAAAGAAAGCTGAGCAAACCATGAGAGAAGTAAACCAGTAAGCAGTGTCTTCCATGGTTTCCACTTCAGTTCCTGCCTTAAGTTCTTGCACTGACTTCTTTGGACTGTGATGTGGATGTGTAAGCAGAACAAACCCTTTTTTCCCCCAAGTTATTTTGGTCTTTGCGTTTTTATCACAGCAATAGAAACGTAACCAAGAAAACAAGGACCAAACAGTATTCTGTATAGAGATCTTACTTTAAAAAGTTGGAAAAGATTGTTGAGGTTTTACCAATCTCTTAGGACTATGGGGGTGAGGTGGTGGTGGGATTCCATGCCATAAAGATTTGAACCACCATGGTTTGTTCATTAGAGAAATAAGGCTAAAATTTAGCAATATTTTGTTTCAGGACATTTTTTTTTTTGGTTTGTTTTTGTTTTGTTTTGTTTTACTTAAAAGCTATTTAATTTAGCCTCAATGGCTAAGGATTCTAATTAGAATTTTCCAGAGTCCTACAGTGCTAAGGAGAGAAAAGAGAGTTTTAGGATTGGCCACCAAAGAGGAAGCAGTTCCCCAAACTCTCACTGAGAGCTATTTCAAGAAATATCCCCTAGGAATGGGGGTTAAGCATTGATAGACTAGCTGAACAAAATTTATCATTAGCTTTGAGGTGGTCCTTAATTAGATTATGGTGATATTTCCTTATTCTGAGCACCTATAAGAGAGGAGGAACCTCTCCAAAGAGAGAGAACATCACTGTTATACTTTTTTTTCCAAATATCATACCAGACACAAAGAACATACATAGTTAATAAAATAGATTCCAGTAGTTAATCAACAAGCATCTGGTATATAGCTTTAAGCTTTAATATTAGCTACAAAAAAATGGAGTTCACCAATGAACTAAAATACATAATTATAGATTTTAATAGAATCAAGTAGAGATTCTAGAAAGAAAAATGCATACAGTAAATAAATAAAAATAGAGAGAGAGCTTTTTAAGCAGCCTCTACAGAAGGGAAGGTGAGTGAACAAAAAAGCTACAGAAAATGTCCAGGCTAGAAGAGTAGTAAAAATAATGGAAAATAATATAGAAATGTAAGGTGAAACATGGATGCTGTGTGTGGGTATACATATGTGGAAGCCCAAGGCCGACTTCGGGTATCTTCATTGATCACTCCCAGTCTCACTAAATTCAGAGTTCACAGTCTCAGTCATATATACTTAGCAACTAAGTTTAGCTAAGTTGATATGGTGACAGTACTAACATTTACTGTGCATTCTTTAAACATTCTAAATATTCTGCATTAGACCTTGAAATAGTATTAGAGATGTTATTTGATACTGATCTGACTCCTTCAAATTATAGAATCAATTCTCTGAGAAGTAAGTGCTGACATGCAAATGTATAGATGTACAATAATAGAAAACTGACTCTTGGCTGTTTAAAATTCTCCAGTAGTGTCGCTTAGCTGGCAGAATAAAGTCCAAATGTACTTTATAGCCTCTGGCTAGTTTTTTGTTCATTTTTAGTTTAGCCATACCAGATAACTTAACATCACAGACCCCATAGCTCTCCATTTCCTAATCCTCTCTTGCTTTCTTAGGTATTACCTGCTCCTCAACGTCAGTGTTAAGCATCAGATCTTTTTGAGATCCTTAGTTGCTATTTTTTTTTTGTTGTTGTTTGTTTTGGTTGGTTTTTGTGAAATGGGGTCTCATGTAGCTCAGACTGGCCTGGAACTCTGTGTAGCCTAGGACTTGGAACTTCTGATTCTCCGACATCTCCTTCCCAAGTGCTGGAGATCAAACATAGAGAGAGCCTCATGCAAGCTAGATCAGTACTCGGCCAACTGAGCTACAGACCCAGCCCTGTCTTTCCTGTTCTGTCTCCTGTGTTTCTATAATTACCCAGTAAATCTTACATTATCATATGCTAATGTAGTGTCATAGGATAGTTTTAGGGGAAATGCTTTCTTACTTTTGTTTACTTGATACCCAGAACGTAATGACAAATGTATCAATTAAGACTAGAAAGAGAAATCAGGATTAGCATAAGTAAGGCCTTGAGTCTCAACAAAGCATACACTTAACTTTTATTTCTATTAACTAGCCACTGAAAATGTCTGAGGATAGCAAGGCAGATTGCTTGAATAAGACATGTTAAAGAATGAGAAAATGATACTGTTAGTTAATTGAGCAGTTGAAAGAGGTGATGAGACTCAGCTGAGAAAAAGTTGGCTGAGTGACTAAAAGCTTGCATACTGATTGGATGAAGGTTGAAAGTAAAAATAGGTTAGAAGCCACAGATAGGTAAAGGAGAAGGAAAGAAAAGATTTCTAGAAACAGTTTCTGTCTTAGAGAATTGGGAATTGGCATTTTTGTGTGTGAATTGCTTAATTTTTCTCTGATAATTTCCCTGCCTGCCACTTCAATTAGTTAATCATGTGTGCTATTAAATATGTCACTAATGTCAGTGAACACTAAGGGTATGCCTTTGCTTAGGAAATAGTTGCAAATAAGATTTTTGTAAAGTTTTATCTTTGAAATGGCAAAGTATTTTTATGTTTTAGAAGTTATTAACAAGTTAATTCATTAGAAAAAAATTCAATGGATTTTCCAAAGTATATGGCAAATGTTTTAAGTTGGTTTTTGTTTTGGGTGTTTTTGCATACAAAATTGAACCCCCTTCTCCCACAACTAACCTTATCTTTTGCTGGAACTGATTTTTGACAGGAAGAAAGTAGCAGCCCATTGCCACTGCCTCTAGTCTTTGTTTTCTTTTGTGGATTCCCAGTAGAGATGATTGAAAGTAGTATCTCATCAATTTATACTTTTTAAACCATAATTCCCTTTCCTCCCAACTCCGAGGTTATCTGCGTAAAACTACAGAAATAACAAGTAATTCCTTAAAGATTGACTAAGCATGTTCTATAGTGTTTGAATGCATTTAGTAACAAAATTTATCTTCCATTTAGTATGATCCAGAGCTGTCATCTCGACAATTTGGGGTTGAATTGTCCCGTTTGACTAGTGAAGACCGAGCTGTTCCATTAGTAGTTGAAAAGCTCATAAACTACATTGAAATGCATGGGCTTTATACCGAAGGTATTTATCGAAAATCTGGTTCAACTAATAAAATCAAGGAGCTTCGACAAGGTCTAGATACAGGTAAGAAAATGTGCCCCTCATCCTAACCAAGATGTAATACTTTATTTAAAAAGTTATTTAATTTTTATTACATATTGCTTCTCTAAATGCTGTTTTGAGTCTTTGGCTGTATTTAGTTACTGTGTTGACAGTGTTAATTGTACAAGGTATGGTTAGGTACTGGAAAAAAGATCTCAATCTATTTAACATACTTAGTAGGTTTTTAAGGTTTTTTTTTTTTTTTTAATGTCCACCACCATGCCCAGTGATGTGTTTTATTATGTATAAAGTGTTCTGCCTGCATGTATCCCTGCAGGCCAGAAGAGGGCACCCCAGATCTTATTTCAAGTGGTTGTGTGCCACTATGTGGTTGCTGGGAATTGAACTCAGGACTTCTGGAACAGCAGGCAATGCTCTTAACCCTTGAACCATCTCTTCAGCCCCACTAATTAGATTCTGATATTCCTAATTTATGAAGAGGAAAATTTAGGTTCAGAGAGATAAATGGAATGTTGATGCAAGATAACAAAGATCTTTAGAAACAGTCTTGTAAACTTAGGAACATCATTTATCTGCATTTACATATAAGGAACTAGGCTGATTGAACAGTTTATCTTAATTACTTATTGACAACAAGTGAACATGTCGGAATTTAATTATGTTTCTTGAAGCCATAATTTAAAGCACTTCCTGTTAGTCTTCACTTTTCTGACTGCAGGTGGTACTTTGCAGTAGATTTTCCTACTCCTGTCTACATTGAGATCTTATTTAAACTAATGGTGAGTTGAGCACTTACAGTGTAAAGCTTAATCCCAGAGTATATGCAAGGGCTTGCCTTTGGTTTCATTCTCAACACATTTTATTATTAGAAAAAGAAAATAGTTCTTTTTGAACCAAATTTACAAAGGTTACCTTTGTGTGAGTAAGAACACAGTGGTTTTTCTCAGGAACTAATTAGTGAGAAATGAATTAGTATGAAAATGACAGAAAATGCCTGATAAAACTCAGGCAGTAAATTCTGTCAGAACTTGGTCTACTCTAGTTTATGGGTATTTGTCAGGTTTGGCTCTTGAACTGTGCTAAAGAACAAATGTAAATCCAATCAATATCCTTAAGAAATTTATAAGCAAAACAGGATGAAGATGTTTCCATCACATTTCCCTGAATTCTCATTTCCCAAAATTACTTAAGGTTAGCCTTGCTTTTAGAAAATGTCTTTTAGGACTTTCCCTTTGGATTTCTAAAGCATTGGTACTCAAGAGCAAGGTATATGAGCCAATCTACAAGAAAAATACAAAACTGAAAATAAGCACTTAGAAACTTATATAGCAGCTTGATTCTTCCTCCGTTAAAACATGATCTTTTACATTTGCGTTCAAAGCAGATATTGAAAATATAGACACAAACACTTCTCCCTGAGAAGCGACCATTCCAAGCATGTAATTAGATTGTGGAAGATGTACACTAGTTTAAGAAACATGATTAGTAGGTTTACTTTGTGAACTGTTTAAATCTTTTTGCATGTTTTTGGCCTAGTTATTTAACCATTGTCTCTAAATAGATGCTGAAAATGTAAACCTAGATGACTATAACATACACGTCATTGCAAGTGTATTCAAACAATGGCTTCGTGATTTGCCCAATCCACTTATGACTTTTGAACTCTATGAGGAATTTCTTCGAGCTATGGGTGAGCACGAGATTCTTGGGTTAAAAAGAAAGTCCTATACTTGATAAACAATTCATTAAGTCCTATAGTAGCTTGTGACAGCCAATTTAAAACTGCCAGTGTGTACTGTTACCTATTCAAATGTTGACTTTTTATAGATACTTCTAAAAGTTTCTAAGTAAGCCATTTTGTTGCTTCTCAAAAAGTAACTGAAAACAGTAAAATATTCAGTAGGACATTTTAAGTTGGGTTAATATTCAGTGGTGATTCTAAGTAAGAACTATGTCTGAAGCTATGAAGCTAGCTGTCTGTTTTATACCAGATGGGCTCTGTGCTTAATATTAATATTTTATTTTATTTTGTTTGATTTTTCTAGACAAAGTTTCTGTTTGTAATTTTGGAGCCTGTCCTGGCATTTGCTCTGTAGACCTGGCTGGCCTCGAACTCACAAGAGATCTGCCTGCCTCTGTCTCCTGAGTGCTGGGATTAAAGCCATGTGCCACTACCACCCAGTTGGGTTCTGTGCTTTAAATATGTTGTATATTGATATAGAGGTATTTAGGACCTAAGAATTTATAACTACATGTAACAGTTGGTTAGTTTTAATGTGAAATAATGGGATGTTGGTAAAATATGGGTTATATATTTTATTCTTGGAGAAGTCACTTACACAAGAAACCAGTGTCTTACAAGTTCTAGCTCCAAGGATCCATACCCAGGCTGCTCTCTGTAACCCAACTGGAATCAAGAGAGCGAGCTGAGCTGGGGTCTGGGACTCTAGACCAGCCTACTGCCTCACATCCGCACCTGTGGCCACACTCAAATGGGATTGGTCAGTGTAACAGGTGTGGGCAGGATGGATATCTCACTACAGTGAAACCAGTCTGTCACACAATGGCTGAAATACTAGAGTACCTGTGCCCTTGCTATCATCATTCTTAACATTTTTTTAGGCCTTCAGGAGAGAAAGGAGACAATCCGTGGTGTGTACTCAGTAATTGATCAGCTCTCCCGAACTCATCTCAATACACTGGAACGCCTTATCTTTCATCTAGTTAGGTAACTTAACAGTTTCTTCTTATTCTCTCTCCCCCCCCCCCTTTCCAGGACAGGGTCTCACTATGAATCTCTGGCTGTCTTAAAACTCACTTTGTAGATTGGGCTGGCCTTCCTGTCTCAGACTCATAAGCACTGGGATTATGTGCTATTGTGTCTAGCCTTTTTTTTGGGGGGGGGGAGGGGGACCAAGATTCTATTCAGTTAAAGAACATGTATATATATAGTCAGTGCCTTGCCTGGGAATGTAGTTCAGAGGTAGAATGCTTACCTAGCATGCACAGAAACCTTGGTTTGCTCCTTACCAATGTTAAAAAACAACAGTTTCTCCCCCCCCCCCAAATAAACACCTTTCTGGCTTTCTAAATTTTGTACCTTAAAGAGGGGGATAGGGTTCCTTCAAGCAGAAATTTGCTGAGTGAATGTTGCATGTAGCCTCTCCCACTTCATGGTGATACCAAGTAACTTAGCCATTTTGACACCTGAACTACAAAAGAGTTTGTGTCTATGGGAGCTGGGTTCAGCTATTCTGGAATTTACTGATTAGAGGCTTCAGTAGTAGGTTTCTTTCTTTATGTGTAAATAGTAGAAGAGGTTAGGACTACAACCCTCTTGTGTGAGATGTTTGGAAATGCCTTAAAACTTCTAGTCTAGGTGTTACAGAGATGGCTCAGAGGTTAAGAGCTGCTCTTCCAGAGAACTCGGGTTCAATTCCTAGCACTCACATGGCAGCTCACAACTGTCTTTGTAACTCCAGTTCCAGGGGATCTGACACTGTCACACAGATATACATGCAGGCAAAACACCAATATGCATAAAAATAAATAAATCATCTATTAAAAATTAGAAAAAAAACCACAGCTTCAGCTCTGCAGACATGTTCATGACGTTGGCCTTAAGCAGCTTGTCACAAATTTCCCCTGATATGCTATATGTTGTCCTATGACCCAGACTGTTTCAGGGAGTAATAAGTCCATTTTCTAGGTAAAGGGGCATAAGTCTATGATCTCTTCCTTAAACTTACATACTGTTTTCTTTTCCATATCTTCTCACTATTATTTTATTTTTATCTCCTTTTCACTTGTGTTGGTTTTGCTTTATTTCTTAGGATTGCTCTACAGGAAGACACTAATCGAATGTCTGCTAATGCTCTGGCCATTGTATTTGCACCTTGCATTCTCCGTTGCCCTGACACTACTGACCCACTACAAAGTGTACAAGATATCAGTAAGACTACCACGTAAGGCCATCCACATTCACCTCTATAGGATCTTAGTTGGTGTAATTCTTTTTATCCAAATACTAAACACAGTGAATGATTTCATAAACTCCAGTGCCTTTAAGCAGATTCTTAGGTATTCCAAGGCTTGTTTCAATTTAGGATTACTTATAGTTTGTAAATAGATTTCTCTTTTGTCAAGTTATTTATAGTTTATATCTCCTTGTAAAGCATGTAGTCTAATCACAATCTTATGATTCTTAGCCTGTTTGGTTATAATACTTAAGTATTCCCACATTTTACCCTGACCTTTTTAAGCCTTTTTTTTCCCCCTTGAATCTGAGTGCAGTGGAACTTTTAGAATATTTAAGGGCTTGAATCCCAGCCCCAGAGTTGTCTGATTTATTAATTGATCTGGGTATCTAGCCTGGGTGTTAGGATTTGTGATTATTTTCAGTTGGTTTCTAAAATGCAGACACAGTTTTTAGTCACCATTATGAATCTTTTGTTTGAGCTCATAAATAAAGGACACTTCCTTCACCCTTCAGATGTCTAGGACACTCAGTTCAAAGTAGTGTAGGGATACCACACATCAGTAGATATCCACTTGTAACAGTGTTTCTTTCTTCCTGTTTCAGCTGTGTGGAACTGATTGTTGTAGAACAAATGAATAAATATAAGGCTCGTCTCAAAGATATCAGTAGCCTGGAATTTGCTGAAAATAAAGCAAAGACCAGACTATCACTGATTCGTAGATCAATGGTAAGATGCAAAACATGGAACCAAGGTGAAGGGGGAGGGGCTTTCTCTGATTTTTTTTTTTTTTTTTTTGACTATTTGTGACATGGAGTATGCATAGAAGGAACTTTTCAGAAGAAACATAGGTGCTATGAATATCTAAAGATGTTTAAGTTATTTTTAGCTATATGTACAGAATATATAGAGAATACATGTAATTAAATTTGCAGAATTTTTTAAATATTTCAAATAAAAAGTTGTGTGACTTATAATCTTCCTGCCTACCTATCCATGCCATGAAAACTTTACTTTATCCTAACTTTATCTCTACATCCTTCCATTATCTTTTCCTATTCTCAATTATATCATTTTTGATGGTCCTTCCAAGATTTCTGACAGAATTTAATCATTTGGAATTGAATATGAACTAAAGTACTTGTTAATACAGAAGCAGAATTCCATTTCTGAGTCTTCTATGATCAAATAAAGATTTATTTAGGGATTTGTTGTTGGGTTTTGAGATGAACTAATAAGTGATAATTTATTTTTTTCATTTACTGGCTTTTGGATTTAATGTCTTCTATTGTAACCAGTGACCTTTCTGTAGAAAACTTCAGTTACCATTAACTAAGAATCAGTAGGATCTGAAGTTCCGGTAAACAACTGATGCCTTAAAGTTTAACTTTTGTCTACTTGTTACCCCTCCTTTCAGTTGTAAAATAACATTGTGCAGCAGGCACTTACTTCAGATGCCCAGCAAATCTCTCAAAACAGGAGCTTCTCAGTTTTCATGTTTTACTAGGACTCCCACTGCTTCTTCCATGTCATTATAATTTGTGTTTAGACTGGTGTTGAAATAACTGTACTTCTTCCTTTCCTATTTCAGCTTCCTTGCACAGAACACATGTTCAACAGAGGGTAGGGTTAGTGGAAGATATCTAAAAACAAGCTTACCCTGGCATTAAATGAATCTTAGGATTCCCTTTACTGTGATAAAACACAATGACTATAAGCAACTTGGTGTGGGGGGAGTGTTATTTCAGTTTAGAGTTTCCAGAAACTGGGAAAAGGGCTGCTTTCAGGCAAGTCCCTTGTGACTTGCTCAGCCTGCTCAGCAGGAGTGATACTGGCCACAATGAGCTGGACCCTCCCATGTAATTTTCAATCTAGAGAATGAACCACAGGCTTGCCTACAGACCAGTCTGATGACATTTTTCTCAACAGTGGTTCTATCTTTGAAAATAACTCTAGCTTGTGTCAAGTTGACATACAACTGGCTAGCACATTCATCATAGGATATGACCTACACATCTCCCCAAGGCATTAAAAATAGAAATCCTATCTAAAAGTGAAATTTGGGTTGAGGCTTTACATAAGTTGATAGAATGCTTGCCTTTAAGACAAGGTTGATCCCTGGCACTGCATATAAACAGAAAACTTTTTCTGTATTAAGGATTTTAGCTCAGTATTCAGAGGTCTAATATATTAGTACCTACCTAGGCAGGCAGGCAGGCAGGCAGGCAGGCAGGCAGGAAGGCAGGAAGGAAGGCAGGAAGGCAGGAAGGAAGGAAGGAAGGAAGGAAGGAAGGAAGGAAGAAGAAAAGAGCTTCTTTACTGCAGAACTGTATTTCAAAGCAAGTGGAAAAGCTGTGCATCCCCTCCTCCCCAGTACTACAGAGAATGGATATATTCATTCCACTGAAAGGTTTAGCCTTCTCTTTTAAGGAGGCAATGACATGTACATTCTAACCTTCTGCTTTCCTTTTCATGTCCTTCCTAATCCAGAAACCTGTACTAATTGCAGTTAGATTTATGAGCATTACCCGCAGTTCAGTCTCGGTATGTATTAATATTGCAATGTGTCACAGTCACTTCACATCATTGTGTCTGACTCATCCGGGAATTGTTCTACGCTGTCAGTCATTCGTGCCTGTCTGCCTTACATGTTCAAACCCAGTTCAGGGCCCACTTTTTGATCAGCCTTCACTTGCCTTTTTCTTAATCACTTTCTGTAGGTCCTTCACTTTTTCTATGAACAGTGTTCATTTGAAATATACTGTTTTTCCTTGTTAGGTAATTCTGCCTTAAAAGTTTCTATTTTGATTAAATCTTTAAAAGATGGGAATTGAAGATTTGAGCTTCTCAGATTCATTCTGTTGTATGAGCTATGTCCTAGAAAATCTACTTTATTATTTGAAATACCTGTTGTGGTTTTCAGTATCTATCATGAGTAATGCTTATGTATCTGTTTATAAATATGACTCTGATATTATCTTCCAAGTGTAGAAATAGGGCTTTTAGCTACTTAAGTGTTTGTCAGACAAGGTTTTGTTGTTTCTGCCTCTCTTTATAAACAGTGTTTATGCAAAGGAGAAACAGAAGAGTAAAAACATAAAATACAAACTGTGTGGGAACTAATTTCAAAATGCCTGTCTCTATGTACTCATTTTACTGGGAAGCATTAACTTGTTAGGTATTATTTACTAGTAACTGTGTAGAAACTGTCGATTCTACCATACCAAGCGTCCCTTTTCCTCAGAATATCAACCTAACAGCATATCATTACTACATTTCTTTCATATGCTTCTGTCTCATTTAAGTGCAGTTTATATTAAAATTTCAGTCATACACATGGTATCCTATATTCTTCTCACTTCTTTAGACTACAACTCCATCTGGGGAGTTGTACGGTAAACTTTCTTGCAGAGCAGACTCAACCTTTATCTAGAGAAGAATGAAAGGATAAACAGAATTCTGCATGCTATTCAGTGTTGTGTGGCAGTTCTGTTTGACTGTTCTTACTGCTCTGTCAGTAGTCTAACTAAAGATGAGTGGTAGCTCCAGATTTACTCTCCTGACAGTCATATAGGACCTGTCATCTCTGTGTACAATGCCATTACCATTTAAGTCACTGATTCTCAATCTTCCTATTGCTATGGCCCTTTAATATCATTCCTTATATTCTAATGACCCCCAACCATAAAATTATTTTTGTTGCTACTTCATAACTGTAATTTTGTTACTGTTATGAATTTTAATGTAAATATTTTTGGAGATAGAGGTTTGCCAAGGGGTAATGACCCATAGGTTGAAAACTGCTGGTTTAAGATGGGAGAGCATCTTCTGTCTAAATTCTTACTGATGGCATTGAGATTGTGTGGGAAGCTGTCAAACTTTCAGGGAAGTTATGTTTTCTAAAATTCTACTATTTGCTTAGAGAGCTTATCAGTGACAAAAATTGTCACTTGAAATTAATAGGTTCCTTTCAAATAGGGTCAAAACAAAGTCTGTAAAACATACTTCTCCGTGAATAATCATACTTTGTCAATCATCCCAGTGTTTGAAGATAAAAGCAGCTAAGTCATTCAGGTTTCTAAGCAGGTAGTTGTACAGATACAGCTAGTTATACTAGGGCAACCCTCAGCATATTGCAGAGGGAAGTGCTTTGGTGTACTTGTCATTTTATCATACATCAATAAAAACAGTGAATTTAACTCTTTAGGGTTAATAATTGTACGACTTGACTGATGGCATGAAACTGAGTAACTTGTACTTGTGAATACATGGTCTTAAAAGACTATGAAGACTAGTAGTACAGTTCTGTACCACTGCCTCAATATGTGGAGATGTCAACAGTGTGTGTTCACTCACTGTTGCTTTTATCTAATTAGTGTAAATGTCAGTAAGTGGAAAGGGCAAATAGCATTTTAGAACTATTACAAAAGCAGTGTCCACATTGTACATCCTATGGGAATGCCTCCATACTCCTACTGGAAATTTGTGAACTATATTCAGAACCTGTTAAGAGTGATTCTGAATATGTGCCTCAATTATGCTTGAGACCCTAGGTTCAATTCTCAGCTGAGAGAAAAGGAGAGGGAGAGGAGGGAAGGAGTGGAGAGACAATCATGTACCACAGTACTCTGACTGGCTTACTGCACTACACAGAAAGTCTGACGATATATGCAAACATATAGTGGTTATATTTAAAGTCTTTACTAACTCTCATTATGGGATGAACCATAGTTACAGGTGTTGGGATACAACTTTTTGAATCAGCCTCAATACCTACTAGCTCGTATCTCTGTGTCATACAAAGCGTGGGCTTTATGCAAGACTACCATGCAAGATGCAAGGTTGGTAGTCTTCTAGAAAAACTACAGGATACAGGGCCTTTCTTTTCTAGAAAAGATGATCCCTCAGACATAGTGAGAATTCAGTTCCTGATTTTGTGTCTCAATGAATGACAATAGTGATCCTTTACTTTCCTATTTGGAGTAAATTCTCTGTTAGGATTCTAAGATTTGTGCTTCCAGCTGTTTATGTCTACTTGTATCTGGATGCTGCACAGTTCTTCCTCTTGATATATTCAACCCACAAACAAACCCCAGTTATATGTATCATAACTCCTCATGAAGGAAGTATCTTCCTGCATACTCAGACTCCATAGTCATCATTCTTCAACTTTGTGACAAGATTGAATTTGTGTCCATCTGTTATGCCATACTATTCCTTCCTGTGTCCTTTTTTCATTATGAACTTTATAGCAAACTCTCTCCCTAGGCCATAATCATTTTAGCACTATATTTTCTATTCTTCTTGTTACCTACTTTAATCTTAAGAAAAAAATAGTAATGTTAGTTAAACTGAGAATAACTTTCAAAAGGTGTCATCACTTAGAATCCTTCACATTAAAACATTTGGACTCCAGTGTTTTTGCTAGTTTTGGAAAACAACTATATACTAGGCTGGTAGCATTCTAACCCAGGCCTATTAATCAGAGTTCTGTTTCTGGTCTCCCCCTCCCCACTGTATCTGGTCTCCTCCTACCCCCCCCCCCCACTGTATATATCTGGCCGGCTTTGAACTTGCATTCCTCCTTCTTCAGTCTCCCAAGTGCAATAGAACCATAGATACTGCCAATATAAGATGATCAAAATCAAAACAGGGTACCTAAAAACAGACCAGGCATTTAAAAATTGACTGCAGCAAATAGTTCTTTGTCACTGTCCTTGAGCACAGTGCTGTTTTGTTTTTTGAGACGCATACTGATGTTGTATAACATGGATTATTTTCTACCTGACACTTCAGACAGCTTTATGTGTATAACACTTATCCATGATGTGTTTAGTTGTAACTCAGCTCACTTTTGTTACTGTAACCTGTTCTAGAATGTATATACCAGTTTATCCAGTGTACTGCTTATGGGCAGTAGAGTTTTATTTGGCAGAATAGGTAACATGCACACATTTTTATTAGGGTAATGTTTAAGGGTGAAATTATTAGGTCATGGGATATATCTTTAACATTTTCCAAAATGGCTGAAATACAATTAGCAGTGTACAGGAATTTCTGAAAGGTTCACCATCTCCCCAGTACTTGTATTGTCACATACTTTACTTTTAGCCATCATAATATACATGCATGCCACTTCTTAAATTTGGACCTCTGTCCTGTGACTCTAATGTGCACAAGTAGGTTCATTCTTCAAAATAACCTTGTTTTGTGGTATGCTAAATGTGTTTTTATATTTTTCTATACTTGGGTTGTTTATCTTTTTTCTAATTCTTTCTGAATCCTGCCTAAATCTTTTAATCAGTTATTTCTGTTGTAAGTATTACATTTTATGGTTTTGTTTTTGTGTTTTAACTTTCTTAAAAGTGACTTTTGAGTTGTTGCTGATGGGGCATGCCTTTAATCCCAGCACTTGGGAGGCAGAGGGATCTCTGAGTTTGAGGCCAGCCTGGTCTACAGACTGAGTTCAAGGCTAGCCAGGGCTACATGGAGAAACCCTGCCTCAAAAAACAAAGTGTCTTTCGAGCCAGGCATGGTGGTATATGCAAGCAACGCCAGCACTTAGGAGGTAGCAGTTGGATGATCACCAGTTGAAGCCTAGTCTTGCTTTCATAACAAGTCTTGACTCAAAAAATAAATTGTCTTGATGGACAGAGGTTAATTTTAGTGTAATCTAGTTTTATTAGTACTTTGTAGGTATGCTTAATATTTCATATTTACTAAGGTTATCTTCTCAGCACTTCATTATCTATTGAGTATGTTTTTTGGGTACCTCATTTTGATGATCATATTGACAGTACTACTTCTTTATTTAATCTGGTGTTTTTGTGTTGTATCTCATGTATATGAGGATTGGGTGTGTGACCCATGTGTATGGAGGACAGAAGACTTTGGGAAGTCCATTCTCTCCTTGTACCTTATTTTGAAGCCAGGTCTTTTCCTGTTTCTGTCATGCTGCTTACTCATTTTGTCTCTTGCCTCTTAACCTCACCACAGGAACACTAGGATTCTAGATCCAAGCCACTGCGTCTGGGTTTTTAATATGGGTTTGAGAAATCAAACTCAAGTTGTCAACCTTGTGTAGCAAGTGCTTTTGCCCACTGAGTCACCTCACTGGCCGGTTTACTTCAGCTTTCTAATAAATTAGTTTTAAATAGTCATCCTATCTTCTTCAGTTTTGGCTGTTTGTGATTCATATTGTCATATAAAGTATGAAGTATGAAGTCACCTTCATAAAACCCTTGGGAAATTTTTTGAGATGGCACTACATGTGTAAGTCCCTTTTTTTTTTTTTTTTTAAGAGATTTGCTGTTTCAGTGATATGATTTTTCCACCCATAAATGTGATCTTTCCACGTATATCATAAGTTATCTTAAGTGTTTTATTCAACTTTAGAGTGACAAAAGCTCAAATTATGAAGAAGATATAGCATTTTCAAATTTGTTTATGTCTATATACCCAACTAAAGCCATTTCTTAATGGCTTCAAATGACTTGAATAAAGTATCAGCAAAAATAAAGACATAGACAAAGCTATAGTCAGCACAGCAGTAGTCTGGGATTAAGTATGTACACTATTAGGAATCTAGCAAATACATTCTTCCACAGAATTAAAGTGGGCTATATCCCAATTTATTTGTTTGCTTGTCTACTTACGTGAGTCAGGGCCTGGAACTCATTATGTATTATGTAGACTAGGTTGGCCTCAAACTTAGAGATCCACCTGTCTCTGCCTCTTCCATGCTGAGGGATTAAAGGTGTGTGCCATGAAGCCTTGCTTAAGTTGTTTTTACACAAACTAGAAAAATATAACAATTATTTTTAAGCAGAGAGTATTCTAAGGCAATTTTATACATAATCATGGGAGCAAAAAAATCTTGATGCATTATGAACTGAACTGAGCAATACATCAATAATGGTTTAACATCAAAAAAAAAATTTTACAATTCCCTAAGCTGTCCTAGAACTTGCTCTGTAAATCAAAACAGGCTGCCCTCAAAATCACAGAAATTCTCCTGTCTCTGCCTTCCAGGTGCTGGAGTGCTGGTATTAAGGAGTACATGACTTGCAGCTTTTTATTCTTTTCCTTTTTTTGTTTTGTTTTATTTGTCTTGGAACTTGCTTGTTGACTAGGCTAGCCTTGAACACTCTGAGATCCTGGTCTGGAATGCATAGATTCTAGGATAGCTTCAAACTCAGAGCCTCTTAAGTGCTAGGATTATAGATGTGCCACCACACTCAGCTGCTTTCAACCTTTTTGAATATTTTATATGTAGCCCTTAAATAGCATATTTCTGACAATTTCCCAGTTTTAACAGGAGCATAGCTGTTGTTGATACTATATTTGGATTTTGTTTTTAAAAAATTATGTGTATAAATATTTTGCCTGCATGGATATATGTGTACTACAGGCATGTGTGGTATCTGAGGAGGCCAGAAGGTGTCTGATGCCCTGGAACTAGAGTTACAATATTAAAATATAAGCCACCATATGGATGCTGAAACTGTGAGCCCAGGTCTTTCTGGAGAGCAGCCAGTGCTCTTAACCACTGAGCCTATCTCCAGCTACTATGTTTATATTTCAAATCTGTTAAATCTGCAGGTTTTGCTTGTTTTTCCTAATGTGTTCCCTTTTCCTTTCTGGCCTCCTTTCTTCTTCTTCTTCTTCTTCTTCTTCTTCTTCTTCTTCTTCTTCTTCTTCTTCTTCTTCTTCTTCTTCTCCTTCTTCTCCTTCTCCTCCTCCTCCTCCTCCTCCTCCTCCTCCTCCTCCTTTTTTTCTTCTTCTTCTTCTTCTTTCTTTAATTGCTTCCTCCTTAATATTATCCCATTTTTTCATTCAGCTAGAGGTTTTATACTCCTTTAGCCTAAAGATCACATCATTAACCTGTACCCTGTCAATGTTCATAAATTAGTACTTTTTAATCTTTTTCCTAGATAATGTACAAGGGCTTTAATGTGTTAGCTATTGTCTGACTTAATTGCCATTAGCAGAGTTTTTCCTTTCCTTTTTTTTTTTTTTTTTTTTTTTTTTTTTTTTTTTTTTGTTATTTATAGATTTTTAAATACAAAACATTTTGTTTTAGGTGGTCTGTACGTTGTCATTGTGTGTTTTCATTCCTGAATCTCTAACTTTTCTTTTGGGCATTTCTTCCCTACCTTTGAGAACTTTCTTTAAACTTAGGTCTCCTTGTATTTTCTTTCTCTACTTTTTTCCTGAAGATTTTTGTTTAGTTCTAGATTGGTGGTAATTTGTTCTTCTCATAGTCTAAATAAATATTTTTTATTTTTTGTGAGTGTGTGTTTGCTTTTCATATTTGGCATATTGTTTTCTTTCATTATTTCTGTGGAGCTTAGAATCTAATTATTGCTATTTTTGGAGGGAATTTGTTTTTGTTTGTTTTCTGACTGCTTTAAAATTTTTTTTTCTTGACTTAGACCTTGAAATTTTTGTCCTCCTTTGAAGACATATCTAGACTTTTAAACATTCATTTAAATCAATCATTAATATCATCATTTGATTTTTTTAATGTTTTATGACTTAACATATCAGTGTCTACTATCCCTTCACTGCATATTCACCTAACATTTAAACATACAGTGCATTCTTTTTTTTATATACTGTTTTTTTTTCTTTTACTATCGTCTATGAAATTTTGCTTTTGTATTGGTTTCTCCTGGTTTCATTATTTTTCTTAAGACCTAACTTCCATTCTACTTAATTCAATTGTTTTTAGTTTGTCCTTATAGCCCAGAATCCTTGAGAACTTTTGTTTTCTGTTTGTTTTTAACTAGTTTTCATTTGCATTGTCTTATCTCCTTTTATTCCTGGTTACTTTTGATTTGAAAAATGATTTGTAGAAAGTATTTTGAGGCCTGGGAAGACATTGCTTACATAATCTTATTTTTTGCTAGATCCTTGGGTACTAGCAGTTACATCATTTTACTTCAGTCTTAGAAGTTTAAAATTTTTGTACCATTCAGATGACTTGAAGCTAGGCTATCACATCCTGTAAGAACTATGATTATTTCAATTTACCTTTTTGTCTAGAATACAAACCCTGGGAATCCCAGTGTTAGGCATGAAGGTTTTATGGGGCAGCATTTCATACCCTTTTATTCTGTACTTCAGGGGTTGGCAAGCTTTTTTCTCTGAAGGATCATGGAGTAAGTAATTTTAGATTTTGTAAGCCATCTCTGCCACTATTGAACAAAACAGCTGTAGATGATCCATTAGTAATAATGAATTTATTTTGATAAAGATTTATAAACATGAAAATAGGCTAGTTGTAGCTCCAGATGTTGCTGAACTATGCTATAGTTGCCAACTATAGTATGTTCAAAGCTCTGCTCAGATTCTGTTGTCTCTGTGAAACAGCAAATCACCAGTAAGTGCTGGGCCTCCCTCTCCCCCGGCTCCCCCAGCTATCCAGTATCTTCAAGTGTGTGTTAGTTTTTATGTTTATCTAGTCATTCTTGGCGGGAGATTCAATCTCTTAAACCTAGGCAGCTATTACCAGAAACTAAAGTCATAACAATAATGAGATTTTTTTCCCTCTCTCTTGTGTTAAAAATAGAAAATTCTTGACAAAACATACCACATCATATATGATGTTTTTCCCTCTAGAACTTGAGTTTCAGGACTTTTTTTTTTTTTTTTTTTTTTTTTTGAGATTGCCTTTATGAGGTTAAAGCTGTTAAAGCATTGTCAGAACACACTGCAAGCATGTTGAAAACAACCTGCATCTTCAGTGTTCACTGTGGCTCTGGAGCACCTGAAATGTGGCTCCTGTGATCACATAACTCAATTTTAAGTTTTAAGACTTGAAGCTATTTACTGCACAGCTTAGATTAAAAGAAGACTCTCATCTCTCAGCATGACGGTTCTTAACACCCAGGGGTGGAAATGTGTGTCCACGTTTCAGTGTTCTTAATAGAATTGTTTTAACCTAATTTGTTGGATTTATGATATTTTACCAATTATCCTATGCCTGTCCGATCCTATCATTCTCATGATGTGATGGAAGGCACTTGTCCAAAGTGATCAACATAAAACTGACACAGTTAATTTACTTTCTAAAATGATTTTTCTCTGCAGGGAAAGGGGCGTATACATCGAGGAAACTATCCGAGCCCATCCTCTCCTGTTATAGTCCGATTGCCTTCCATGTCTGATGTCCCTGAAGAGACCATGACTAGTGAAACAGCCATGGAAACTGACATCACAGAACAGCAGCAAGCAGCAATGCAGCAGGAGGAAAAGGTGCTGACTGAGCAGATTGAGAACCTACAGAAGGAGAAGTAAGTGTCCAGAGAAAAGGAAATACCACTTTTGTGTTTCCTGCCTTCTACCCTTGAGTTTTCCTTATTCATTAATTATTCCTTTGTCAAACACTATGTCAGGTGGTCAAAGGGATGTAGAGTTTTCAGAGACTTGTTGCCTGTATTCTGGGTAAGTGTGGAAAT
Source organism: Phodopus roborovskii (assembly GCF_943737965.1). NCBI lineage: Eukaryota > Metazoa > Chordata > Mammalia > Rodentia > Cricetidae > Phodopus > Phodopus roborovskii. The sequence goes on from NW_026126517.1 coordinate 36,495,102, forward strand.
TCTTACCTCAGGAAAGGAAATTCCATGAATCTTGATGCTGAGCAGTGTGAATAGGAGGTTGTTTACATACACAGTGTATGTTGTCTCAGACCATGTTCAACAGCCATGACAGTGGAGAGCCAAGATGAGATATTACAGTCCTGACAGGTCAGGACCAGCCTGCATAAACAGATGTGTTTTGGAAAAGGAAGAGGAAGAGCTTGGCTAAGACAAAGTTCTCTTCAAGCATAGACATTAGTTGCAGTAATAAAGAAATAGCTTACGTGTTGTTATTTAAAAAAATCAGTGTGACCATGGGCCCAACAACTAGACAGAAAAAGGCAGCACCTCTCATGGGTTCTGGGGTACTGGGTAAAGGTTCTCCCTGAAGGCACTGTTTACTAGTTCTGATTGACCAATTACTCTTTTAAGAAATCATAAAAGTTCCCTTGGGTCTCTATAGTTCATCTCTTTGGTCTGAGAACTTCATTCATGAAGAATCAAGGAACTTTAATGTCAGGAATTTAGGACAACTGAAAAGCTGTGGAAATAGTGAGGCAGTAGTTACTAACCAAGAACTGAAAAAGTGACCTACCTCAGCTCTGGTAAACATGGTATTGGAGGTTTAGAGGGATAAATAGGAAAGGGTTAGGAAAGAGAAAGTGCAGAAATGTGAGGATAAATCTCAAACATGTGACTGTACATGGAAGTAGTGAGCTACTGGCAGGGCTGTGCTTAAAAAGATGGTCTGTCCCCCTGAACATGGATCTCAGTTAGAAGGCCTGGGAAGTCTAAGGGATCTCTGACAATGGAACCAGAATGTATCCCTAGTGCATGAAAGGACTTTGAGAGCACATTCCCCATGGATGGATACTCTCTTAACCTAGAGGCAGGAGGGAGGGCCTAGTCCCTACTCCAAATGACTTGACAGATTTTGTTGATCCCTCCTGGAAGGCATCACCCTTCCTGTGGAGTGGGGGGGGGGTAGGAGAGGAATGGGGGGGCATGGGAGGGAGAGGGAACTGGGAACGATATGTAAAATAAAAAGTAATAAAAGAAAAAGAAAAAGATGGTCTGTGGATTTCAGGCTATTTAAAGTAGCAGAAAGGCTAAGAAGGGCCTGACAGGAGGAGACTTGATTGATTTAAAGAGGAGAAAAAAATTACATTCAGAGCTGGCTTATTACCAGGAATTAACAAGCTGTATGATTTGTTGATTGGAGGGGAAAAGTTGCAGACATAAAAAATATATTTTGGTACTAGGATTTTGAAGTGAGTTTTTTTTTTAAGTACAAATTGAAATAAATCAAGGTGTTGATAGGGCCCTAGTAGGAAAATTCTTATTAACTACAAAAGGAAGGGACATTACTGAAATATGGGTGCATGATCCTGATCAATTAGAATATACTGTAGCCAGAGATAAAGTAAGCTTCACAGGCCAGAAAAGTTCAGTGTTTTACTTATCCAAGTAAAAGTCAAGGTAGAAGATACAGCCTGCAGTTAGTATAGCTTCAGTTCGTCGAAAACAGTGTAAGACCCAGAAAGAATTTTGGAAAAGATCTAATGTGTTTTCTGGATGAAGAGGTGGAGGTCTAGAGAGAGAAAAGAGTACTTGCTGATATGTATGTATGTATGTATGTATGTATGTATGTGTATATACATATATACACATACATACATACACACACACACACACACACACACACACATCATGAATGAATTTAGAATATGGAACTCCTAGTTTTTAATCCAGAGTTCATCTAAAATACCTATTACAACAACCTGCCTCAGCCTATATATTATATATCCCAGCCCCACTGTTACTTATAGATTTGCTGTCACCTTGTACTTTTATCCACCTGTTGATTTGCATAAGAATAAGTCCTCTTCATCACCTTGGTCAACTTTTTTCTGCTTTCTTTCATTAATGCATTTGTTGATTTTTATCTCCTAGGGAAGAACTAACATTTGAGATGCTTGTATTGGAACCTCGTGCCTCTGATGACGAAACTCTTGAGTCTGAAGCTTCTATTGGGACTGCTGATAGTTCAGAAAATTTGAATATGGATTCTGAAGGTACCATGTTTGAGAGATATGATAAATGAATATATTATACTAGAGGCACAATTTGTTTTGTAAAGAAGGAATAAGAATTCCTAAGGTGGGCTGGAGGGATGGGTCAGTGGTTTGGAAGACTCACTGGATTCTCTTCAGAGGATCTGGGTTCAATTCCCAGAACCCACATGGTAGCTTATTACCGTCTGTAACTCCAGTCCCACGAAATCTGGGACTGGCCTTTTCTGGCCTCTGAGGGTACCATGCACTTGATGCACATACATATGTGCAAGCAAAGTATGCACACACATAAAAATATATTTAAAAAAATTTAATGGTTTAAAAGAAAAACAATCCCCAAGCTGAGCATGATACTGCACATTTTTAATCTCAGCACTCAGGAAGCAGAGGCAAGTGGATCTCTGTGAGTTCAAGGCCATCCTGGTCTACAAACTGGGTTTCAGGACGGCCAGAGCTATTACAGAGACTCTGTCTTATTTAAAAAAAAAAAAAAAGAAAGAAACACAAAATTGCCATACTAAGTAGAGTCTGTTACAAATGTACTGACCTCACATGGAAAGGTGACAGATTCCTAAGGAATTATGGGTCTTTGTTATGCTTCCTCATAATTGTTCAATAGACTCATAAATGGTCAGTGTAATGCAGTTGATAATTTAATTTTGGTAACTTACCTTGGGGGGGGGTCAGTAATCATGGTTCATGGCCATTTCTTAAGAATGAGTGCCAAAATTGTGCCCTGCTGTGAGACAGAACTGTTATACCGAAGGAGGTATTTAACTGGGTGGCATGTTTCAGGGACACAGAACTTTGGAATAATGGTGAGGTGGCGACTAGTCTAGGTCTCTGCTGGTATTTGTGGAACTTGATGGAGAGGGTTTTTCTGTTTGTTTGTAGACAAGGTCTCACTCTGTAGCTTCTTGGCTGGCCTGGAACTCCTATAGATCAGGCAGGCCTCAAACTCACAGAGATCTATCTGCCTCTGCTTTTCAAGCTCTGTGATTAAAAGTATGAACCACCAGGCCCAATCCAAGAGAGCTGTTAATGATTCGTGTGTGTGTGTGTGTGTGTGTGTGTGTGTGTGTGTGTGTGTGCGCGCGTGCGCGTGCTTTTAATGACTTTGCACAAGTAGATCAGCTAGACCCATTCATTTTACAGTATACTGGCTTATATTCATTACTTGAGGTTCCTTAAGAGACACCTTCATGTACAACTTTGTGTTCTGTGTTTACATTAGAGAGAAGCTTAGCTATTGGTTCCCTGAAAGTAGCTGCCAAGTCTGAGACTTCAAGCAAGTTGCGAAAGCAGCTAAAAAAGCAGCCAGACTCTGTGGACTCAGTCAACTCCTCAGTTTCTTCATGTTTATCTAACACTACATCATCTCATGGCACTAGAAAGCGATTTCAGATTTATTCCAAGTCTCCATTTTACCGAGCTGCCTCAGCTTGTGAGGCCCTGGGAACGGAAGGACCACTAGGCCAAGCCAAATCCCTGGAAGACAGGCCTCAGTTCATCAGCAGAGGAACCTTCAACCCTGAAAAGGGCAAACAAAAACTAAAGAATGTGAAAAATTCACCTCAGAAAACCAAAGAGACCCCAGAAGGGACAGTCACATCTAGCAGAAAGAAAACTGTGGACCCAGACAGCAGCTCTGCACAGCAGCTACCACTCTTTGGAAATAATGAGTTTATGGTCTGAATGACAGGTTCATCCCTACATGGCTAGAGTGGTAAACACATCTCATCTTTGGGGCCTCTCCTGATCACTTTGTCCATAACAGTCAGTCCTAATGGTCCTGCCTCTTGTTTGAGCAGATTGTATGCTGGATTGCTGGGCTTCCTGCAGAAGTGGCTTCTTTGAAGCTTGCTAGAGATGGGCTAGCTGTGCCTTGGCTGCTGTATTTGGTTTGAGATTCCACCAAACAAAGCCACCTAGGACCTGGGGGGGTTTTGGCCAACAGTAGTTGCCTCTCCCCCATTTACCCTTCCCTTTGCACAAATACTTGTTAAGCTAGGAGGCTGATGTGATTTCTGAGGAATGCTCTGATTTCTAGCATTTGAAGAAAATAGACAAATTTCTCTTAAACATGAAAGCAAAAGCTTTTGAGTTTGTATTGGGATAGTTAGGAATTGTGGTAGAATATAATTTTCCCCAAAGATTTATGAGCAAAAGGCCAAGCACTCTATTTTAAATTTAATTTAAAAATACTCCATGTTATATTTGGAAACATAAACTATGATTTCCATTAAGCCATCAGAGCATGTCTCAATTATATCTTGTCATACAGTGAAGAGAACATACTTTGTGTTTTGTTGATGTTTGATAGCATAGTAATCAGTGCTGGTTTAACTCCTGGTTAATTCCTGCCAAATTTATTGCATAGGATAAAGTTCTGATAGCCATTCTGTCCTGATACATACACCCTTGTTATCAGATCAGATTCCTCTACTCTTTTGTTTGTTTTCTATGTCACAGACACATTTAGGTAACCCCTAAATGTGAAGGCTTCATCCTGATTGATCCAGGCTTTTGTTATTGTATAGACTAAACTGAAGACTGTATCCGAGCCTATTCTGGTGGTGGAATACCACCATAGACTCAAGACAAATAATGTGACCATGTAATCACTTTGCTACAAGTACTCACATACAACATTGCATGAGTGTTATAGAAAGCTGCCAAAAGAAATTTAGAAAGTTTTAAAATGATCTATTTAACTTTTACCTTCTTTTTTCTCAGACCATCAGTATTAGATGAAAAAAAAAAAATCAAGGACTACTTGAAGCTATTTTTGTTAATATACTTGTTCCTGAAGTTTATTGTAAATACACATGTATAGTATGCCTAGTTCTTTTTAACTTTGTGCTCCCCCTTCTTCACATGGAGTTTCTTCCTACAGATGAGAGGCCATTGGACAGGTGGTGAGAACCATTCACCCCTGGGTTTTAGGAAAAGTAAGGGCATCATTTTCATCACTGGTAGTCTCCATGTACCTAAGTTATAATGTCTGAAACATCATGTACTAGCAGTTGTGGGAGTAGAAATCTGTTTTTGCTATTTATAATGTATGTGAAATGAAACATGATACCCTTTCTTAAGTATGTGAAAATGTTTATTTTTAAAGTCACTACATTTTGTCTAACTACCATATGCACTGTTACAAAAGAGCCTTTACCACCTATAACCTGAATTTTTGGTTTTCTTCATTTTCTTTGGTTTGAAGTTATGGAATAGTAAGTCTCTTGTTAAGGCAGGGTCTCTCCTCTTACACAACACTGAACCTCATGCCACTGCTTCAGTGGTCATTGGCTGGCTCTAGAGATGAGACGTGTAGCATCATTCTGCACAGCAGCTCATGGTAGCAGGAGTCTTCCCTCTCCCTGGTATGAGTTTAACATTGAGGCACATGAAGGAAGCTTTGAAAATCTCCCCAGTGATGATGGTCAATCAGTAAATGTTAAGGTGTATTTCCCAGAAGCATTAACAATAAGAATGTGATATACTGTCCTGAAGGAACCTTACATGGCTGTGTCAAGGTGGGGGTACTGCTTTTGGCCTTGCTTACTACACAGTCTGTTTTAGTATTGGGGAGAGCAGCTACTGCTGGGTGTTAAACTGTTGCTCTCCACTTGGGTCAAAATGTTACTTAAATATTTTCTTGTTTTAAGATGTTGAACAATTTCCTTTATTTAAGAGGAATGGCCTGGGGGAATCAGCACCTGACATACATTCTCCCACCTAAATTTTTCAGTTTAATTTTTTGTTTTGTTTTCCTATAAGGTAAATTTGGGGCTGAGAAAAAAACTACCTACACTTTGTAGGAACTAGATAACTGATATTAAGAGACTTTATAATTTTCCTCAGGGACCTAAAACCTGAATTTGAATAAAGTTAAATAAAAACTTTTCAGTTGTTAGATTTGTGGATTTCTAATCATTTAACAAGCCGCCAGGATGGGGTGGGGAAAATCCACACAATCCTAAGAATGTCTCAGAAAGTGTAGGCCCTCCATGGAGGAGAAGAATGCTATTGTTGTGGGTCAGCAGGCACTATTGGTCTGACAGACATGAAGCCATAACTCAGTACAGTCAGAACCAAATGTTCTACTCCCTCAGTTCTTATCTGGGCCGTGACACTGTATTGCAGACACTCATGATACAGTCCACATCCGGGTCACAGTTCTCTCTTGCTTCTGCCTCACTGCTTTTCTTCAGTCTCAAAATGCATCTAAAGAATCTCTTTGGCAGCAGCACAGTGGTTCTCTACACGTGGAACCTATGCTCCAAACTTAAGAGCATTTTAGTTATATTACATATTTCTGCCCTCAATAACATCTACATTTTCTTTTCTAGTCATTCATTAATACTCGTCTGTAGCTGTGTATCATAGAAAATGTAGCAGAAGAAAATTCATTCTGCATCATAGATTGAAGCAAATTAAAGCAATAGAGGCAGGATTCAGGGAGGCAACATGCATAGTATGCACATAATTTGTACTTCCTGTCATTTAGATATATATGACCACTCTGGGCTTCTGAAACATAAAGGGAGATATGACCCTCTTTCTCTGAGTGTTGCTAGGAGAGACAGAAAGCTGTAAGTTCGGGGTTCAGGTCAGTAGGACCAACTCTCAGGCTTTGGAAATCTGCTGTCACTCTTACCTTGCAATGAAGAAATTCTGTGTTCCCCAGTCAAAGACAGGGTCACAAAGGTGTACTAACATGAGATGATTCAGGGAGATTGTATTTTCCCACCTCTATGCCTGTGAGCTGTGTGTTTTCAACTGTAACTAATAAGCCAGAGAGAAGAAAGAATTCTCAGGAGATGTATGAAGTTGAAAGAGTTTTAACTTTACAAAGAAGTTGTCCACATGGCTTTCTCATTCACTTTTAAGTCTTGGTGGGGAATGGACCTGCATTCTTCTGTATTGAACAGTATGTTATATGCACCAACACACTTGTGATAACTCCCCAGCACTGTGCCCCAACACCATGCTGGCCTTAGTAGTAAAAATTTTTAGGTTTTTGTAGGAGACTCAACTTTCTGTGTCCCTAAGATACTTGAGACCAGATTTCTCTGGAATATCCCCACACATGATTTGATGTTAAATGGGTACTCTCCAGTGTATTAGATCTTTGATTTCTTGGTTTAAACTACAAAAAAGCTCTACCATGGGTTTCTCCTTGTTACCCATCCATTCTTAATGCCTATTTATCAGCCCTGTTAGGTCATCCAAAAGTTGCACCTCTTGAACAAAGTATTTGTATTAGCTATGGGAAAGGTGTGGACTACAGATTAGTATTATATTATTTTAATGGATTTAAAGTAATTTATAAGTATGGTGAGTGTAAAATTTTAAAACTGTGTATTATAAAAGGACATATCCTGTGAAATATGCCACTTTACTGTTTAAGAATTCTATCAGAATGACGTATCTCATTCACAGAACTGATTACATTCCTGATGCAATCAGCAGCACTTTGTAATTTTTTTTTTTTTTTTTTTTTTTTTTTTTTTTTTTTTTGAGGGGACAAGACATTTGTATGAAGTGCAGTTTGCGTCACTCAGAATATGCACTGTATGGCTACACAAAAGCAGCTTGCTGAACAAATCACTCCATGGCTTATTAAAGGACAAAGCTTCCAGAAGTGCAGTATGTGTGGTTTGTTTTCTGGCTCTCAAGATTCATAACCCAAATGAACAACACTGATTTCTTACACTAATAAAATTAAAGGAAAGGACTCAGTTCCCAATTGAAAAGTACAGAAGTGACTACTGTCAGAACTCAACTGAATTCAAAGGAATAGCAAGCCAAGGTACTGGTCAGCTGGCTGTCAGGATAGTTTAGAGGGAATACCAAGATGGAAGACTAGAAGCACCTAGCACGTACTTCCTGTGAAATGCATAGGTGCATTTTGATGTGAGCAATAGTTAAGAACATCAGAACCAGCCAGGCAGTGATATTGCATGCCTTTAATCCCAGCAGAGGCAGATGGATCTCTGTGAGTTCAAGGCCAGCCTGATCTATAGAATGAATTCCAGGACTGTTATACAAAGAAACCCTGTCACAAAAAAAGCAAAAAACAAAAAAACATCGGAATCTTGTGAGATTTGGAGACCTCACAAGTCATAAGAGAAAATATCCTGCACCTGCAGCCTGGCCCCATAATGGGGAGGGAAAGCTGACCCTTTATAGAGATATAGATGAGAAAAATAGCCTCAGTTCACAAAGCCAGTGTGGAAGCTGACAATACAGCCGCTGGAAGGTTTCACAATCCACACTGGCTTGCTATCTTAATTAGATAAGCAATCTAAAGTCTACACAGCAGTCTTGTTTGAAAATGATTTTTATATCATCTCCCTGTGAACCCTCCATGCTGTAGCCAGGAGCTGCTTAAAAAGAGAATTTGTGTTTGAATCTGGATGGCTCCAGGGGTCAAAAAACCCTACCTTTTACTATCTCTGAGAACTCACAGACATCATACTGCAGTAGCTCCAACTAGCTACCTTGTAATCCAAACTTTGCCCAATAATTGAGTCAAACATGCTGGGTAGTCTGCAATGTACATATTACAACAGGACAAGGAGTAGAGAGTGTTACCTATAGTGTCATGAGTAACTGATTTCCAGGACAGAGGAGCATATTCTGTTTGAATATGACTAGGCAGGAAGACACGTTAGTGGTGGCAGGCCTGAGTTCTAGAGGCTCACAAGCCAGACTTCTAAATCTAAATATTTAGCTAAGTCTTGAGAACTACTAGGAATTTAGGATTCTAAACCTTCAAAGCAGGAGGCTCACAGCTTTGGCTGCTCGAAGCCCAGTGGCTACACCTAGTGGCTGAAATTCTAACTAGCAAGTTATGGAATGCTTGGCTCTTGAATCCTCATCTCTCTCCAAACTGTGGCAAGGGAGATGTGCAGTTTTTTGTGGACCCAGCTCCCATATTAAAGCCTCCTCTTCCATAGTCATAGCTTCTCTACCTTCAGTACCTCTACCATACTTTATAGTTAGCTTCTGCTCTCTGGAATTGTTAGCCAACTCTTGATATCATAGCTCTGTGTTTTCTGAGGGTATCAGCATGTTTATTTCACCAACCACAGCTCTGCATGTGCACAGATTCTAGCCCCACTGCACGAATCATACATGTTTTGTTGAACCACTGGAATGCTTAGCCATTTCTTCACATTCCAGCCCTGAACTTTCTGAGTATCAGAGCCCTCAGCTCCTGGTGACTCTGGAACTCCAGCCACTTCCCCCAGTCCTGAGTAAGAACCACTACAAGGTGAGCAGGATCGTCTAAAGTTCACAAAGACTTGTTTTGCCTATAATTGACACCTTGTACAGTGGGCATATGTTGCCAAGAGCCAGGCCTCCCGATGACTGGTAGTGATGTGGTTACAATGAGCCTAGCAACTGTAGTGAATTTCTCCGAAGAGTTCAAACAGGCAGACTCCCCAGCTTGTCAAAGAGTTTGGCTTGCCAAAGGGCTTCCTGGGGGTTGGCAAGATGCTTGGTGGGTAAAGGCACTTGCAGCCATAGCTGATGGACCCCTATGGTGAAAAGAAGTTACCCCCAAAAGTTGTCTTCTGATCTCCACAAACACACTGACATGTGCACCTGTACATGCATACAAACATTCTAGTCAATCAGTGATGGTCATAGCTCTAGTACTAGATCCCAAAGAAACAAAAATGTATGGATTGTTTTCAAAGCTCAGGGAAATCTAAAAGAACACAAACATTTAAGTAAGCACAGGAGACAATGTAGGATATGAATGAGATAATTCAGCAAAGAGAATTTTTAAAAAGTCAGATCTTAGGAGAGAGGCATCCATCCATAATTAATATATCAACTGAAAAATTTGGTCGAAAGCCTCAACAATAGATTAGATTGGGTGGAAGAAAAAAAATGTATAAGCTTGAAAATAGGTCTTTTAAAAATAATTCATTCAGGCCAAAAAAAAAAAAAAAAAAAAAAAAAAGAAAGAAAAAAAAAAGGAAGAAAGAAAAAGAAAGCACACAAAATTTATAGCATGCCATTAAGTCAACAAGTATCCATGAATCATCAAAGGCAAGGATTAGCATTATGGAGAAACTCTCCAATGAAATAATAGTGGACAGCTTTCCTAATGGTGGGAAAGACATGGCCATCCATGGGCAAGAGGCTTACAGACATGACCAGAAAAGATCTTCATAATATACAACTAAATATACAACTGTCAAAAGTATAAGGATTTGAGTCTGTACCAAGAAATATCTAAGTGAAACCTCACTATACACAGATTTCCCAGCAGAAACACTACAGGCTACAAGGAAATGGAATATCACTTCCCATATTCTAAAAGAAAATAATTGCGAATCAAGTTTATTATACCAAGGAAGTCTATGCTTCAGAAGTAAAGATCTTCTAAGATAAGCAGAAACCGGGGGAATTCATGACTTCAGGACCAGCCTTACAAAAGATGCTTAAGGAAGTACTGCCACTATGATAGCATGTGAAAATGGTAATTCCACTAGAAAAATAGACACACAAAAATAGAATCAGATTACCAAATACAGCAAACAAACTACAGAAATGAATAAGAGATGAGGAAAAGCAATATTGACAATAACTAGGAAAATCAAGACAAGTACAAGTTCCTATACTTCAGTAATAACCTTGAATATAAATGGACTAAATTATACAATTAAAAGCTATAGTCTGACTGGACAAATTTTTTAAAGCTAGATGTTATGATACACACCTCTAATCCCAGCACTCATTTGGCTGAGGCAAAAGGATCATCATGACTTTGAGGCCATCCTAGGCTACGTAGTGATGCCAGACCATACAAGATCCTGTCTCAAAAACAAAATAAGAATCAAAAATATGCTATGTATAAGAAACTCAGCTCACCAGTAAAGGCACATGAGAGCCTGGAAATGAAAAGCTGGAAAATAATACTTCAAGCAAATGAATCCTAAAGCAAGCAGTAGTTATTGCACTTTCATCTAAGAAACTAGACTAAGTGGGGGAGAATGTCAAAAGAGACAAAAAAAAAAAAAAAAAAAAAAAAAAAGTCACTAAATAATGACCACCTGATCAATTCATCACAAAGACATGCTTCTGGGCTGGAGAGATGGCTCCATAGTTAAGAGCACTTGTACAAGCAAGAAGACCAGAAGTCAGATCCACAGGACCCATGTAAAAGCCAACACATGCCCAGGCAGGTAGAGAAAGGAAAATGGCTGGGCCTTGCTGCTGTCAGCCTAGCCAAAAACTACAAGCTCCAGATTCAGGAGACTCAAAACAAGAAAGCAGAGAGTAACAGAAGACACCTCAAGCACTCCTCTGGCCATCACATATGTACAACTGCATACTATCTGCACACATATATACATACACTATACACACATGTAACACTCAGAGAGACATGGTCATCAGATGGGTTGGCAAGAAAAGGGACTTGCTAAGACTGATGACCTGAGTTCAGTCAGTCCCCAGGACCCACATGGTAAAAAAAAGAGAACCAACTCCTGAAGGCTCTCATCTGACCTCCACACACACTGTGGCATACACACACAGTGTTCATACACACACACACACACACACACAAAAATACAATACAAAATAAATAATAAAAATACAGGATTATAAATATATGCACCTAATGCATGTATTTATAGAGCACCTATGTTTAGAAAGCAGATACTAGAGGTAGTGGGGAAATTTCAGTAGTCCACTTTCATCAACAGACAGGTCATCTAGACAAGAAAAGCAAGTAACATTGGAGTCAGACTGTTCTATACATGAGACAGATCTCACAGACATTTGCAGAACATTCCACGTAGTGTTTGCAGAATACATGTTCTCACCGCTTAACATTTTCTTTTGAATATGCTCATTGTTAAAGGCCACAGAACAAATCTTAACAAATCACAAAAAAAAAAAAAAAAAGAAAGAAAGAAAGAAAGAAAAAGAAAAAGAAAAAAAAGAAATCTCTTTTCTGATCACAATAGAATGGCACTACCACTCAACAAGAGAAACTTAAGAAATTGTGCAAGTTCATGGAGACCAAACAATATTCACTGAGGAAGTTATCGGAACATTTTACATTTCTGAAAACACTTGAAAATGGAAACACAGCATGCCAAAGCCCGTGGTATGCAGCACAAACAGCTCTAGAAGTGGAATGCATATAACAACTAATTCCCAAATTTAAAAGAATGGGGAATTACTCCACAGGACCAGTCCCTTCACAAGCTCCAACAGGTCCTACCTACATAGGGTAAATGTTAGGGTAGGCCAAGCCAAGGCCTGGCTGTGAACATGGGTGGTAGCTGAGCTGGTCAGTCTGGAGGCAAGAGAAAAATCACATGGCTGTTCTAAAGGAGGGGGCTTAAATACCCTATAGTCTCAGGGGCAGAGTGATGATGTGTCCTCCATAAGCTGGGTATGTGCCCAATTGTAATGCTTTGGGTGGGGGTTGGGGAACAGGCAGCTCCAGGGGAGGAGCTGCCACTTGGTGGTTTTTCTCAGAGAGTGGTGTTTGGAGAGGAAGGAATGGCCAGATCAAGCAGTGATGAGAGGTGAGTCTGGGACCAGTTCTGGCTGAATCCCCCTCCACACCCTTCCCTGGGAACTCCCTGGATTGGCTCCCAATCTCGCTCCCCCGTGTCCTGTCCCCAGCAAGAGCACTGCTGGTGCTTCGATATACACCCACCCACCCCCCACCCTATGCCATACTCTGCCCACTGTCCCACTGAAACAGAAGGGAGAATCTAACAATCCCACCACCTTCAGGAAACTTCCTGGAGCTGCTCTGAGCACATTAGACCAGTCTATACAAGCGGGACCACCCTGAATCTCCACTTACCTGATCTCTGACCCCCACTGGAGCTCGGGACCCCAGCCAGAGATCCACCTAGCCCCACATGACTATCCTGAGTCCCTGCCTGCTGGATCTTTGACCCCCTTCGCCCGGCCTCTGCTGAAACCTGATCTTTGACCCCCATCGCCAGGCCCCTGTCTGTGGAGAGACCTCCTAGAGAGCTTGGACCACCCAGAGCTACAGACATCCAACTTCTGACCCACCTAAGCCCACAGGGGGAGTACCATGAGAGAGAGAGAGAGAGAGAGAGAGAGAGAGAGAGAGAGAGAGAGACAGACAGACAGACAGACAGACAGACAGACAGAGACACAGAGAGAGCTCACCTGCACCTACTGGAAGAAGTGATGGGAAGATGGCAATACAAGAAAACACCTAACAATAGAAAGACAAACCTGACCACCAGAATCTAGGGACTCGACACCAACTAGACCTGAATACCCCAAAGCAGATTAAGCAAAAGAGAACAACCTAAAAAATAATCTTCATAAAAATTATAGAGGCCCTCAAAGACGATGTGAGAAAATCCCTTAAAGAAATGGAAGAAAAAACAAACAAAAAATTGGAAGAAATGAACAAATCTCTTAAAGAAAGTACAGAAAGCTAAGAAAAAGGTGAAGGAAACAGTTCAATACTTGAAAATTGAAATAGAGACAATAAAGAAAACACAAACTGATGGAATGCTGGAAATAGAAAAACTGGGCAAACAATCAGGAACTACAGACACAAACATAACCAACAGAATACAAGAGATGGAAGAGAGAATCTCAGGTGCTGAAGATAAACTAGAGGAAATAGATTCATTAACCAAAGGAAATCTTAAATCCAACAAATCCTTAACACAAAACATCCAGGAAATGTGGGACACTGTGAAAAAGCCAAACCTAAGAATAATAGGCATGGAGGAAGGTGAAGAAGCCCAGTTCAAAGGTGCAGAAAACATGTTCAACAAAATCATTGAAGACAACTTTTCCAATCTGAAGGACATGTCCATAAAAGTACAAGAAGCATACCAAACACCAAATAGACTGGACCAAAGAAAAAAGACCCCTCGACACATAATAATCAAAACACCTAATATACAGAATAAAGAAAGAATATTAAGAGCAGCGAAGGAAAAAGTCAGGTAACATATAAAGGCAGACCTATCAAAATTACACCTGACTTCTCCATGGAAACTCTCAAGGCCAGAAGGTCCTGGATTGATGTTCTACAAGTTCTAAGAGTCCACAGATGCCAGCCCAGGGTTCTATACCCAGCAAAACTCTCAATCACTAAAGATGGAGAAAACAAGATATTTAATTACAAAGCCAGATATTCACAATATGTATCTGCAAATCCAGCCCTATAGAAAGTTCTGGAAGGAAAACTCCAACCCAAGGAAGTTAACTACACTCACAAAGACATAGGCAATGGATAATCCCACTTCACCAGAACCCAAGGGTAAAGCAGGGCAAATATATTCACAATACCACCACCAACAACAAATCTAAAACAAACAAGCATTAACAATCAATGGTCCTTACTTTCCCTCAACATTAATGGTCTTAACTCACCTATAAGACACAGGCTAACAGAATGGATACAAAGACAGAATCCATCCTTCTGCTGCATACAAGAAACACATCTAAGCTTCAAAGACAGACATTACCTCAGGGTAAAGGGTTGGGTAAAGATCTTCCAATATAATGGACCCAAGAAGCAAACAGGTATGGCTATCATAATATCTAACAAGTTAGACTTCAAACCAAAATCAATCAAAAGAGATGAAGATGGTCATTTTGTATTCATCAGAGGAGAAATTCATCAGCACAAAGTCTCAATTCTGAACATCTATGCCCCAAATACAAAGGCACTCACGTCATGAAAGAAACACTACTAAAACTCTAAGCTCACATAAAACCTCACACACTTATAGTGGAAGTCTTCAACACCCTACTCTCATCACTAGACAGGACCACCAGTCAGAAACTTAACAAAGAAAAAAAAGAACTAACAGAAGTTATGTCTCAATTGGGTTTAACAGACATCTACAGAACATTCCATCCAAACACAAAAGAATATACCTTCTTCTCTGCTCCACATGGAACCTTCTCTAAAATCGACCACATACTAGGAGACATAACAAACCTCAACAGATACAAAAAAATTGGAATAGTCCCCTGTATCTTATCAGACCACCATGCTTTAAAGTTGGAATTCAACAACAACACAAATCACAGAAACCCTACAAACTCATGGAAACTGAATAATGTGCAATTGCACCATACCTGGGTCAAAGAAGAAATAAAGAAAGAAATTAAGGCCTTCCTAAAATTCAACGAGAATGAGGACACAACATACCCGAACTTATGGGACACCTTGAAAGCAGGGTTACGAGGGAAATTCATTGCACTAAATGCCCATATGAATCAAACGGAGGATAGTCACATTAGAGAATTAACAGCATAACTGAAAGCCTTAGAACAAAAAGAAGCAAACTCACCCGGGAGGAGTAGACACCAGCAACAACAAACCATACAGAATGGGAGAAAATATTTGCCAACTACTCAACTGACACAGGATTAATAGCTAGAAAATATTTTGGAAATGTAAGTTTAAAAACCCATATAATCTAGTGTTTTCCTAGATCCGCCATAGTGCAAGTGCGGAGGAGCTGAGCGGCTCTCAGTCCCTTGATCAGCAGCTCGAGGGAGATGGAGGTGAACCAGGTGGCAAGCCGGACCGACGGTGTCCACGAGCGGGGAGGCCAGCAGGGAGGCTCTTTCCGGAGCTGCAAGGAAGGATCAGACCCGAGAGGAGCGGCCTTAGTCCGGGACGAATGGGCTCCTGAAACACTCCTACTGGATGGATCTCTGGCTCTTCCTCCTTTTTGACCTGGTGCTGTTCATTTTCGTGTACCTCCTGCCCTGACTTTATTGCCCAGGCATCAAGAATGTGGCTTATGGAGTGAATCCTGAATACTACAGACTTGAATAAAGAGGATTTCCAGCAGCTGAATTTCAGATCTCTAACATTTCCTTAAGCCCTGACCTCCCTAAAATAGTACCACGTATTCCAAGCCTGTTTTTAATGCTTGAATTAATGATTGTATCTAAATTATATATATAATTATATATATATAATAATGCCCTTCACTTAAATACTTAAGGGAAATTTATGTGGGATTTAATCATCCAGCAGGATTGGGCCCCTCACCATTAACCAGCCAACATTTTGGACACAAGGTCAGCAAAATAACATTCCTTTGTGAAGCTTACTTTCATGGATATTGTTGCTTTAAAATATGCTGTTTAAAAATACTTATCGCCTATGGTTGGGTAGGTAGCATTTATTCAGAAAGGCCACAGCCCCAAAGTAGCCACTATAAGTACTTTGTAAGCTGTTCCTTTTTGTTGGGTAATTAGAAATTGGTTACTTTTGGTTTTAGTGCTATTCAGTATATGAAAATTGCTTAAGATTTTTTTGGGGAGGGGTGCTTCTCCCTTATAATTAAGTCACAATATTCAGTAAACTGTTAACTGTTAGTCTTCAGGATATTGCTGCATTTGCCTGGATAATTTTTTGTAATTGAATCATCTGTATTAGAACACAGGATGGCACTGAGTTTACCAGACTGTGTGACCGGATTTGTACCATGTACTAACTTTCTCTAATAAATGTTTAGTTCTATTATTGAAAAAAAAAACCCATATAATCCAGTTTTAAAACCAGCAAGTGATCTGAACAGGCACCTCTCAAAAGGAAAGGCAAATGCCAAATAGATATATGAAAAATGATCAAAATCATTAGTCAGGAGGAAAATGTAAATCAAAACTATATTGAGACATTATCTTGGCCCAGTTAGAGTGGGTCATGGATACTAATGATGGTTTAGACCAAACGAAACTCATGAAAAACAGTTGTTTTTTTGGGGTATGTGTTGAGTGTGTGTGTATGTGTGTGTGAGGGAGAAAGGGAGAGAGAGAGAGAAGGAGAGGGAGAGAGAGAATGTGTGTTTCATGTGTGGAAAGTTAGAAGAGGACATCAGGTTCCCTAGAACTGGGGTTACAGGCAGTTGTGAGCTACCCATGTGCTGGGGTCTGGGACTGCTTCTGGCTCCTGTACACTCTTGGTGGGGGTATAAATTATTACTACCACTATGGAGAACAGCAAGGCTGAGGCAAACAGAAGTTCAAGGTTGGGACTTCAAAAAATCCTTTAGATAGATAGATAGAGCCATTAAGACTATTATCCAGACATACATATGCTATAAAATCAGTTTTCAGAGAGGTACCGGCAAGCTCATGTTTATTTCAGCACTATTCACAATACCCAAGCTATACAAACAGTCTAAGTACTAACCAACAGTTAAATGGAAAAAAAAAAAAAAAAAAAGGTATACAAACACAAAGGATTGGCAGTAAAGGAAACAGTCCAGGCAGTGGCTGCACATATTTAATCTTAACACTCAGAGGCAGGTGGATCCCTTTGAGTTTTGAGGCCAGTGTGGTCTACAAAATAACTTCAAGGACATCCAGAGATACACAGAGAAACCCTGTCTCAAAAAACCAAGAAACCTGAAATCCTGTCATTTGCAGCAAAAAGGATGGCCCAGGAGGACAGAGTGAAGCACAAAGACAAGCATGGGATGCTACCTTCCCTAAGTTGAAACTAAAGAGGTCGCCCTGCAAGTACATGGATGGTTAAAGAGGCCCACAAAAAAAGTCTGGAGGAAGGCAAGCGTGGAAGACATGCACATGCGGTGTGGAGAACACAACTGTGACAGGTCTTATAAGCTTGCTTTCTGCTGCTTCAGCCAAGAGCAACACCAGGAAGGAAAGGGTTTGCTTCATCTTACAGTGTGCAGGCCATCACTGAGGAAAGTCCAGGCAGGAACTCAAGACAGGAATTCCAAGTAAAAACCATGGAGGACAGTGCTTACTAGCTTGCTCAGTTTCTTGTTCAGCCCAGACCCACCTGCTGGGGATTGCACCACCCATAATGGACTGTCCCTCCTACAGCAATTACCAAACAAGAAAATGCCTGCACAGACACGACCACAGGTGAATCTAATGGTGGTAATTCCTCAAAGAGGTTCCTTCTTCCCAAGTGACTATGATTTTCATGAAATTGACAGCCACTGATGCTAAGTAACTATGCCCACAGTAAGTGCATTTTTAACGCAGTTAGCATTTCCCCTTTAAATGGCCAGCTTACAATGCAGCAGAGCTGAGATGTTTTTTAGTTTCCTGAAAGGAAAAGTAGCACATTGCAATGGGAAGAATTCAATCCTGAGTTGTTGTTTCATTTACCCTCTCTGTGTCAGGACATTTATTATCTTCCCAGGTGTCCTCTGCTAACACTAACTTTATTCTCCCTGTTAAGGACAGTGGCTCTAGATTGTCCTCTGCTACTTTCAACTGGGTCTCCAGTCCTCACTAACTGCCAGGATTAAGACCATCACTCAGTGGGTGTGGCTTTCCCAGGAGAAGGATTTCCTGGCTTGGGTGCTCTGGACTAGGTGCTTAGATCCTGAATGAGTAGCCTGACTGTGATCAAGCCAGGGTCAAGCTGAAATGGCAATAAATAAATAATTTTTTCTTTGATATCAAACACATTCAGTTTCTACATTAGATTAAGAAGAATGAAGGTTTTTTGTTTTGTGTTGTGTTTTGTTTTTTGTTTTTGTTTGCTTGCTTCTTTTTTGTTTTTTTTTTTTTTGTTTTGTTTTGTTTTGTTTTTTGTTGTTTTGTTTTCTTTCCTCTGTAGCTTTGGAGCCTGTCCTGGAACTTTTTAGACCAGACTGGCCAAGAACTCACAGAAATCTGCCTGCCTCTGCCACTTGAGTACTGGGATTAAAGGTGTGTGCCACCACCTACTGGCTATGAATGTTGTTTCTTAAAATGTCTGTAATTGGCCAAATAAAACCAAGAAATTTTTAAGACTTGTCCCTGAGATGACTGAGTCCACAAAAAAAAAAAAAAAAAAAAAACCTTTCTGATTCCAAGGCCCTGAGAGCAGAAAGGTGCGAAGAGAAGGTACAGGCAGATCAGAGGTGAGTACAGTCTCTTTGAACCAGGGCCTACCATGAAAGTCTGTTTGGCACAGTAGTACCTGTTGAATCCTGTGGGCATCTGGGGCTCAGAAAGACTCCAGGCTCCCGGAACTATTTCTTATGCAAACTGGAACCACCAGCCCACGGCATTTCAGTGCTTACAGCAGAACAGTAAATACAACAAAGGTCCCCATCCTATACTGAGCTTGCAGTCTAGTGGCAAAGTCCAAGGACATCCACCAAAGCAGGGTTTGGACAGCAGGTTTCAGGCCTAGCTTCTAATCTCTGGTCCTAGTTACTAGTTTTGGTCTTTCTAGTCATTTTGAAATCTTCCCTAGCCCTTCATACTTGAAATACCTGGCTTGGGAATGGTAGAGAAGCATCGAATGAACACAAAAAACGCAGTTTCCCAAGAAGAGAAAGGCCTCAGTAAGTCAAACAAACTTTCAGCTGAGCATACTTCTGGTACTGATGGCAAAAACCAAATCAAATGTCTCCCAGAAAGGCCCCAAAAAGGCCCCAAAAGAAAGCCATTACCATCTGCGTGTGTTCATCAGCTGTGTCTTAGTGTGATAATTTGGACTAGCTCTCAACTGCCTGGAATTCCAGCTCCCCAGGGATCTAAAAACCTCTGCTCCACAGGCACCGGTACCAATGATCGACGCGCACAAACTTTAAAACAACTCTTTTTTTTTTAGAAAAAGAAAGATTTTAGCTCACAGTTTCAGCCATGGTGGATTATCTCCGTTGCTTTCACTTGGAGAGGAAGAGGCAGCTTGGTCAGGTGTTCCCAGGACAAAGTATTAGAGGAGGAGCCAGGGTCCCGAGATGCCGCCCACTTGCCCACCTCCTTTCCAAATAGGACCCACCTCTTAAAGGTTACACGGGCTCCCAACAGTGCCATAGGCTAGTGCCCACGTTTCTCACACCTCCGTGAGAACTTTGAGATCCAAAACATGCAATTTCTGGTGTTTCTGCAACAAGGGAAAGCCCTCAGAGGAGTGCTGGTTTTGAGACCAAGCTGAGGACAGATGACTCAGCCTAAATACCTCCTTGAATTCTCCAAGACTGCCTCCTGGAAAATCCCAGAGTTCATTGCCAGAGAACTTCAGCAGGCCACATTTGCACTCTCAACTATTCTCAAAGGCCAACTTGAAAGATGAATGGGTCGGGCAGATGTGACCCATTTGTACCGTGTGTTTTCATCAGACATCTTTGTTCCAGCCTTAAGATAGGCATAAATTCCTGATGTGACATTAGAGAGGGCAACAGCAGTGCAGACATCAGAAAACCCAACAGCAGGCCAGATGGATGGTTTTGTTTATTTGGGGCTGGGGGGTGGGGTGGCACACGGTGAGCATGTGGAAATCAGTTGGTTTTCTTCCACCAGCGCTCAAACTGAGATCAGGCTTGGTGACAATTGTCATTTTCCCCACTGAGCCATCCTGCTGGCCCCAGGCTGATGCTTTTAGAGGATAGAATCTCAAGTGGTTGGCCTGCTCCAGTGTGAAGGTCTTCCACCCGGTAGTATTTGTCAAATCCTTTCCTCTTGGCCCAGCCCACCTTTTGGCCCCACCCACTTTTTTGCTGTTTCCGGAGCAGAACGTTTGCCTTCGCAGCTGGGATTAAAATGGAAGGCCGAGAAGGGCCAGGGAAACGGAACAGAATGCGCTAGCTGATTCCAGCGTGGAGAGGAAAAGAGAAGAGGCAATATCAGAATTAAGCAGCCAGTGATCAGCAGTACAACAAAGCGGGAGGCCACAAAGCCTTTGCTTATTTAGGAACTGTGGCGACTGGCTCTCCTTGGAGTTATGTGAGGATTAGACAACGCAACCTGGGTGAGCAGCTCACTGCCTGTTGTACATATTGTCTGACATATTAAACCCTGTGTAAGTACTCTGGCTGGACCACAGCCAGCTGATATGTTAAGTTACATATTTCTCAGGTCTCACTAACTTGCTTGGGTCTGTCTTTGTAAAAGATTGTTTGTCTGAGCCAAGATTAAGGAATGATAATGAAAAGGGCTCTCTCTCTCTCTCTCTCTCTCTCTCTCTCCCTCTCTCTCTCTCTCTCTCTCTCTCTCTCTCTCTCTCTCTCACACACACACACACACACACACACACACACACAGTCTTGCTCTGAGCTGCAGAGTGCTTTACAGATACTGAAGGGACACTAGCCCACTGGTGGGCCTTGTCTTTCTCCCCCATTCCCTCTGCCTTGCTTAAAACCATTAAATTGCATTGCTAAAGCTAGCGCCGCCCCCTACCCCCCTCTGTCTATTCCCTTATTTAGTTACTTACTTCCTCTTGAGGCTGACCATCAAGGTCCAGCTATCAAAGTATTGAAGTCCAGTAATCAAAAGCCCCTTTTGGCTACCCTAATTAACATGCCCATCAAATCAAACTTCTCATCCTAACGTGGGGTTTCTCCTTTTACCTTTATAAACTGCAATTTTTCTATGTGCTATGTCTGTCTTTTCTCTATCCAGAGGCAGTTCTTTGTCCCTCAAGAATAAATACCCCTGCCCCTTTCCCTTGTCCCCTTCCCCTTCTCCCTCATCCCCTATCTCCTTTACCACAGCATCCTAGCCCATTCTCACACAGACCTCCCCTTTTTCTCTTAAGAATGACACCTGCAAGATCATTTGCTGCTGAGTAAGAAAGCAGTGACTTTAACTTCTCTTCCCCACTTAATAAAGGATCTTTATGAAAACTGTCCGGGAATGGTTTGTACCTAATCCAGGGTCCGGGAGGAAGATCCTGCTGTGCGGATCTGTGTGGATATGATAGTAGGTATTATTTGGATCTCATTGGAAATAGTGCCCGGAGCCTGAATTCGTGGCACCTGGACACTGGCTTGGAATGAAACTAGACAAAACTCAAAAGACCTTATTTCTTCCCAGTCCTCAAAGAGCCTGGGACTCAGTTTTCTGGTTTTATTTAACTAGGGTCAAACAAAATATAGCAAAGTGCGTGAATTTTAGTGCCCAAATTGAAACCAAGGGCATTCCTACTTCGGGAGGCTATTTCCCCTCTTCCCACCCCACCCTCCACCCAGAGGAGACTTCTGACTCTGCATTTCTTTCTTTTCTCCTTTCATTTTCTCTTCTTTCCCATCTTCCTTCCTTCCTCTTCCTCCTCCGAGTCTTGAACTTGAAGGGTTACTCATGGCTGGCTTTTGTTCCACTTCTAGCCTACAAAATGTCTCCATGTTGTCCCGTGAACCCACTGCTCATTTTCCTCCCCTGAAGTTTGTTGGTCCCAGGAATATAACACAAACATGCATTCTACTGTCCAAACAGAGCTAGGAGTATATGCACGTGAAACTTGTGGATGACAAAGGCATCCACAAGTTTCTTGTTGCTTCACAAGAGTGTTCCCCGGTTGCCTATGAACACTTGGCATGGCCTAGTTTTTGAACATGTCACAAAGGAGCTTTTCCATTGGAGTATTCCCTATGGTCTTTCGGAAGAAGAGGAGCTCGATTCGCTCAGCGGTGATGAACCTCAAAGATGGTAGCAGGAGGAGCAATTTCCCAAACCTGAGCAGGAAGAAGGATGCTGTCAGGCTTAGGGCCAGCTGCTGAGCAAGGCCATCAGGGAGGGGAGGTGGTGAGAGGTGCCCATGGCCAGCAGGGGGCATTTCAGGGAAAGGCCCCAGAGTTAGAGGGCTCTGTTACACCTTTCCATTGGTTAGGAGAATGAAGAAGACAGGGACTCCATAACATTGTTCATTATGTTGTCAAGATTATAAAGTGAGAAGTTATTTCTTTGCAACGTGCATGTGTGTGTGTGTGTGTGTGTGTGTGTGTGTGTGTGTGTGTGTGTGTGTGTTGAATACATGTTCATCTTGTTGAGTGCCTGTGTATGTGCTTATGTGTTCAGATGTAAGTTGAGGTTAAGTGTCTTCCTGGTCTACTCTCCATTTTCTATACCAAGGCAGGGTCCCTTGCTGAACTGGAAGCCAACCAATTCTGCTAGTCCAGCTAGCTAACTTGACCCAGGGACTCTCTTTGTCAGCCTCCCAGGTGCTGGAATTGCAGGCAGCTGCCATGCCCGCCTGCCTTTGTGCCCGCTCCAGGGGTCTAAGCTTCAGTCTAGTCTTCCTGCTTGTGCAGCCATCTCCCAGCCTGTGACATATTCCTGCTAGCAATCCTGTTTATATGTTTGTTGATCTTATGAATACTCTAAGTTATATTAGTTTACATAGAATTATGAATTTCTGTCTATCAAACACCTATGATGATAACTATTACTGAAAATATTCAGAAATCAAGGGAGATTTTGATTGGCTGAGATCTGAGATACACCCAGAAAAGAAGTCCATCTTAGTTTCAAGTAAGAATCATTTGCTAAAGTGGGAGGGGGTGGGGGGGGAGAAAAAGAAACAAAACCAGAACCAGATGTCCCTGGGGAGAAGTCATAAAGATGGGGCCATTGCCTACCACCAAAAGGTTGAGCCCCACAAGGCAGCTGCTGGCTTGATTGCACCTGGAGAGCTATGAGAAGCCCTGCCATTCACTATGAGCTGAGTAGCTTTGCCCACCTAAAACCCTCCTTTCTCTTGTGAGCAGTCACTCCCACCCACCCTGGTCTAACCTTCCCCTCTATCTTACTGACCCAGGGAGAGGGAAGAAGTAACTGAAAATTGCAGGCATGGCCCCACCTGGTAGGTAATGGTAGGTAATGGTAGGTAATGCCTCACAAATGGACTTTTAAAAAATAAAATAGAAAGTAAAAATCAAAGTAGAGACTAAGGATATAAGTCATTCAATAGAGTTCTTCTTGATTTTGTTTTTTTCTAGATAGGGTTTCTCCGTGTATTCCTGGCTGTCCCAGAACTCACTCTGTAGACCAAGCTGGCTTAGAACTCACAGAGATCTGCCTGCCTTTGCCACTCCAGTGTTGGGATTGAAGGTGTGTGTCACCACTGCCCATGCTTGGTAGAGTTGTTGCTTAGGGGGCACAAGGCCCCGGGCTCCATCCCCAGCAGCACATAGCCCATGTATCACCACCATACCTATCATCCCAGTGCTCTGGAAGGGAGGCAGGAAGATCAGCAGCTTAGCTTACCCTCAGCGGCACGGTGAGTTCAGTGCTAGCTTGAACTACATGAAACTTAGTCTCAAAGCAGTGTATCAGAGCAGATCATGCAGGGGAAGGGTGGGTTTTAGTTAGTGGGGCTTGGTTTCAGTGTCTTTGTGTGGGTTGTGCTGAAATACATTAACCCAGAGACTGGAAACCCTGCAGGGACACTCAATTCTGCCTAGAGCAATAAACAGCAAAAGTGATCCAGGAAGCCCTAACCCTATCTCCATTTCGTATGTGTGCATTGGTATATAGAACAGAGGCCAGAGGGCAACACTAGGCACCCTGTTCATCCCTGTCTTTGTCCCTTAAGATGAGGTTTCTTTCTGAACCAAAATCTTGTTACTTAGGCTGGCTGGACAGAGAGCTCCTGGGATCTGTCTGTTTCTGCTGCCCAACACTTGTTTTTATTTATTTAGCCTGCCTTACCCATCATTTTCACATGGGTGCTAGGAATTTGAACCCATGTCCTCATGCTTGCACAGCAAATGCTCTTATTCACTGAGCCATCTCCCTTCCTAGCCCTTCCTCTCTCTGTTTTGAGACATGGTCTCTCAACTGATCCTGGAACTCAGCAGTTCAGCTAGGCTGGTTGGCTGATAACTCCATGGATCCACCCATGTCCACCCAATTCAGTACTGGGGTGACAGATAAAAGCCAGGCATTGTGGCATGTAAGTGGGTGCTGGGGATCCAAACTCAGGACCTCGTGTTTGCTTGGCAGACAATTGAGCCAGTTTCCCCTGCCCCTACATAGAAAATCGTCCTCAGTATTGTTTAGGGCTGGTCCCAGAAGGGGGAGACCCCTGGTTTCTGTGATGACTACTCTTATGTTATGTCAGGCCTTAGCACCAAACACTTCATGTTCTCTCTGCTCCCACACCATACGGTGTTGACCTTGCCTACTGGAGAGGTACTCGAGGATCATGTCAGCAGTTCTTCAAAAAGAATGCAAATAATGTCGCCTAGAATAGTCCAGAGGCCTGGTTGAGTGGTATAAGCCAGCTGATGTTTCAGTGTCATTCCTAGTGCTAGATAGACTAAGTTGGGAACATCCCCACCCAACCTGCAGTGGTCACAACCATGTTCATTCACGCCTGCCTTTTCTGCACATCTCCGCAGCATGCCTTCCATGCTTCCCCAGAGCTTGGTAAGTTCTTTCCAGACTTTCAACTTTCCTTTGAAGTTTTGAAAGCCCTCTCCTCCCAAACACATCTCTTTTTTTATTCCTTGCCTTTAGCCAAGGGTTAAGTCTGTCCCTTTCTAACTCCCAGAGTTGTATGGTGCTGTCTACTTCCTGCTCCCCCCAAGGCTATGACCCTATGGAATCTCCCAGACAGGGAAGTTGCTGCTCTGCCTTTTGGGTCCAATGCTACACAGATCTGCATGAGATCCCATCCTGAGCATGAAGCCTCCTCCCACAGACTCCCAGGTGTCCCCTCCACCTCTCTTATCAGACAAGCCTTTAGTGAGTATTCCAAGCTCTCATCAGGCATTTGGTATCCCTTCAGAAACAAGCCACTTTCCATTCCTGACCTGGGTGATCCTTGTCATTCATGTGGCTACTATGGCTGAGCATCCATCCCTGCAGGTTTTGTCTTTTGGTGCCCTCCTGGGTTCTGGCACTGTGTCTGTCCCCAGGAGGTATTGGGTAGATGCTGCTGACGGAGCCCTTTATCCTGCCTAAGCAGAGAAGTCCAGAGATGGTGTGGGAGAGGTGGTGGAAGGAAGGAGGAAAGCGGGGAGGGTAGATGGGTAAGTGGGTCATTACTGTCACCTAACAGGCTGGCTTGGGTGGTGGGCCTTGCTATGCTGACTTAGCATCACTTGGGACTGGTCCTGCAAAGCTTCCACGTGCTCAGGATCCTTCAGGCCTCGGGTCTCTGGGGACAAGCAGTACCGATGAGCAACCTTCTGGAAGCCTGCCTGACCCCCACAACCCCCAAGAGTATCAGGCCACGTTTCTTTTCTCCTCCCCTCCCCCAGAAAGAATGCTACCATCTTCACCCAGGTGGGTTTATGAGGAGCCCAGCAGAAGGAGGTCACCAGAGCCCCTACTCAACTCCCAACCATATCTCTGGAAGGTTTGGGCCAAGGCTCAATACCAGGTTTGAAGAGGACCAGGGCCTTCATGCAGGCAAACTCTGTGGGGTCCACTGCCAGTGCACGGAACCGGGAGATGGTCTCCTGCAGGAAGCGCATCTCTGCACTGGCCAAGACCAACCTGCTCTGAGAGCCGCCAGAGGCCTCTGGTGGTACCAGCAGTGGGCAGCTGTCCAGGGGCAGAGACCACTGTATGGCTCCAAGGAGGAAAAGCTCATTCCATGCCTCTTCCAGCAAGATTACCTGTGAGGGAGAGGGAGGTTCCAAGTGTCAGCACAGGGGCACAGTGCCCGGTGCTCTCTGCCTGCCACCTTCTCCAGGGCCTCTGCCTGCACATGCTCTGGCTCAGCTACCTAGGTTTCCGGATGCCTCATGGGTTCTATCCAGGGCTGTGGCGGGGCCATCCAGGAGAAGCCTAGAGCCCAGGGGTGCTAGACAGCCTCTAGATGATTCTAAGAATGTCACCTTGAGTGATTTCAAGAAACTGGTTGACTCTTCCAAGGTGTTCCCTCCAAACACACAGCCTTGCTGAGGGCTCAGAACATCTGGCAGCCACTCTCTGGATCACTGTAAGAGGTCTTTGCCTGCTCAGAGAACTTTCCCACATGTGGGAATGCTGGGGTGACACTCAGGCCTGAAGTCATGGGGAGCCTGTGTTCTAAAGGTACCCAGAGTCAGCCACTTGGTTGTTCAGGGTATGCATATATTGCTGCCTTGAACAGAATGACTACAGGCCAGACAGTGCACAGAAGGAAAGACAATGGACCCAGAAAGCCATGGGTCCTATTTGCACCCTAGGTTCTGCGCATCTCTGCTGTGCATCCTCCCCCAGAGACTTATATGTATCCACTGCCACTGCCCCGACCTTCCCCAGCTCAGAGACACAAGTACTCCATGGTATATATAAGTACACCAGGGTGGTATATGTTCCCTCAAGTTGGCTGATCTAGGACTACTGACTGCCTGGCCAGCTCCAGCAGGCAGGTTATGTGGTGTACCTGGTCCCGGAAGGGCAGGTTAGAAAACACAGGCAGGTTTTTGGCCCATTTGACCGCCATGAAGAGTAGGCGAGCTGATGTCTCATGGATTCCATCCAGATTGCAGGGGGATGCGGGGAACTCGGGGTCATTGCTGGTGACATCGATATTCTCTTCAGCTATTGAGGGAAGAGGTTGTGGCTTTTGATCTGTGGAAGCCAGGTGAGAGGATCCATGCCTGCTACCCTCCCACTTACCATCCTCTGGCTCCAACTTAGCACAAGTTTCGGCAGTGATAAGGCTGGCCATAAAGTGGTGGCCCATGGCTCTGGCTGCAGATGATGTGGGGCCTCGGGGACTGGGTCCTGCCAAAGCAGGGGAGGCCACCAAAGGCTCAGGTCGAGGATCATTGCCTGCTTCCATGCTGTCCACGTGGACTTGGGCCATGCTTCGGGGCTGGCGTTCATTCTGCACAGCTTGGAAGGTAGGGAGACTCAGGACACACCTCTTTGGTCTTTTGGGAGGCTCACCTCCTAGCTCCCAAATAAATCACACATGGAGGCTTATTCTTAATTATAAATGCCTGGCCTTAGCTTGGCTTGTTTCTAGCCAGCTTTTCTGAATTTAACTTATCCCTTATATCTTTTACCTCTGAGATTTTTTTGTTTTGTTTTTCAAGACAAGGTTTTTCTGTAGCTTTGGAGCCTTTTCTGAAACTCGCTCTGTAGATCATGCTAGGCTGGAATTCACAGAGATCCACCTGCCTGTCTCTTGAGTGCTGGGATTAAAGGTGTGAGCCACCAAAGCCCGCTGTCTCATCTTTCTCTATTTGTGTATACCTTACTTTCACTGGCTGACCGGAGGTCTGGGTGGCTGGCCCCTGATGGCCTACTCTCCTTATTCTCTCATTCCTTCTTCCTCCCTTTCTTCTCCTTCTGTTTATTCTCTCTGCCTGCCAGCACCACCTATCCTTTCTCCCGCCTAGCTATTGGCCATTCAGCTCTTTACTAGACCATCGGGTGTTTTAGACAGACCTAGTAACACAGCTTCACAGAGTTAAATGCAACATAAAAGAATGCAGCACATCTCTGCATCATTCAAACAAACGTTCTACAGCATAAACAAATGTAACCCACCTTAAAAGAACTTCCCACAACAAGTGATACCACCTGCTCTACCGGCTTCCCCACCTCACTGAGGCACCACTCACCATCTTGATTCATGCCTGCTTGTAAGCACTTCCTCAGTCGGCAGGCCTGGCACTGGTTGCGATGGGCCTTATCCACCGGGCACATTCCTGCCCCCACCTGGCATCTGTAGAGGACAGGGAGCTCCTGGGGGCAGTGTCATGCCCTTGGCTTTGGACATTCACTTTCCCTGAACAACCTCCACCCGTGCTGGGCACACTGGGGCAGGCTGGAGGAGCTGGCAGCACCTGTAAATGAGCCTCCGTCTCACACTCCTCTTGAAGAAGCCACTGCAGCCATTGCAGGCGTAGATGCCATAGTGCTTCCCACTGCTGCTGTCCCCACACACTCGGCACAGGAGTGAGGGGCCCACACCTGAGTGGGGAGGCAGGGATGGACTGAGATGGCTGCACAACACCCCCGTTCATCCTTTCCCACGCCCATAGGTTCCCACCTTCCCTAATCTGGATACAGTCATGTCACTCGCATCTAGAAAAGCGGTTTCCCCACTATGGCATCCAAGCCCCAGCTTCCAGCTCTTACCATCTCTACTCCTTTCGTAGCCTATTTCCAGCAAGACAGCCATGCTGCCTTCACTTTCCCAGCCCATTCTCTCCCTATGGGTGGCTTCAGGCCCTTCTGACAAGAGTCATAAGTTCTCTGTGTCGCAAGAGCACCCGCTTCCTTCCTCAGGGACGCCATTGTTAGGTCCTGCTCTGCCACCTTTGACTTCCTAGGACTTTGGGGGTTGTCAGCAGCCCCTTCATGCTTGCTTACAGCCTGGGGGGGGGAACTACATGGCTCAAGCTCCTTTCACAGTCCCCTGAACCCACTTCTTATATTCTCTTCCTCAAGGGTCCAGACCTCACCTCCAGAAAAGCCATACCTGTTGGATCTTCTCCAAGTCCCCACCTGTCTGGAGACTCCTTCTTGGAGGCTGTCACAGCCACAGCAGAAGCAGCCACTGTAGAGCTCATTGGATATGGCAGGTACCAAGGGCAGCCTGTCACCTGCCTGCAAGCAGCTGCTGGGCCCAGCGTATGTCTCTGTCTCTACCTCTGTCTATTGTCTGTCTGTCTGTCTGTTCACTCTTGTCCTCTCCCCTGCTTCCCTTCCTTTGTGAGTTAGTAGTTTTTTCTTCTGGAGTGTTCTCCCACCTTGGCTCTGGGTCCAGACTTCTCCCAGCACAGCTCTGGGTGCGGGGTATGATCCTCTTAATCTTTACTGTCTCCACGGGTGGGGGGCGGAGGGGGGGTCAACTGGCCACACCTGCAGCATTACCCAGGTGCCCCTGGGAGCCTGGTCAGTCCTGCTGTCTTCACACTGACTCCTAGGCTGCCTAACATCCCTGTCCATCCTCTGCTGTACACACACTGCACAGGACCAAGAGACCTGGCTGGGCTGCATGCTCTCAACTGTTTGTTATCCATTGGCAAATCTTATGGGGGAGGGCATGTTGCAGATCCCATTCCCCCAAGGACTTTAAATGTTTTTGTGACATTTGCCATGTATTTGAGGCTTGTGAGCCTGTGTGGGTCCCTGCCCTGGAGGCTTGCTCACTTTGGGTCCTGGGAAGACCATCCTTTATCCTAATAAAGGACTGCCTGGGACCCGTGCTTTGGGGACCCACCCCCCTGGAAGGCTAGCATCATCAGATGCCTCTGCGATCAGGTCCAGGGGAGGGTGTTGGGCAGGCTGGGGCCAGTGGAGAAGCTGATGGGCATTTTCCTACGGCATGATGAGGTAGGAAACGGCTGCCTGGAGCAGGTTCTGCCCCGGTGGCCTTCACTTCCTCCCCTGGCCTGGACCCCAGTGCCAGGGAGTCAGTCAGGTCCCTCTCCCCAGCTTAAACCTGGGATGATTTTGTGGTGGAGAGTGAGTGAGTCTGTGCCTCCTGGTTCCAGGACCCCCACAGGAAGAGAGGTGAGGGCGAGGACAGAGCCACCTCCACCTATGTCTCTGCTGTCATGGGCCATGCATCTCCCGGCAAGTGACAGCCTCCGTGAACCATGGTTTTCTTCAAGTGCCTGTCTTCTGGTGTAGTCGAGAAAATAAAGTTAAATAATTTCCACACTTTTATTTTGGTGTGCAGTACTAACCTTAAATACCCTTCCCTGATAATGAGATTGATGACTAACTTATCTACCATCATAGAGCCCTCATCTAGTAGCTGATGGAAACAGAAGCAGACACTCACAGCTAAACCCTGGAATCCAGATGCAGAGAGGGAGGAGTGACAAGAAAATGGGGACTAGACCAGGCTACAGAAGCCCACAGAGACAGCTGACCTGAACAAGGAGGAACTAATGGGCCCTGAAACTGATAGCTGGGAAACCAGCATGGAACCCACTCAGACCCCTTGAACATGGGTCTCAGCTAGAAGGCCTGGGCAGTCTAAGGGACCTCTGACAGTGGAAACAGGATGTATCCCTGGTGCACGAAAGGACGTTGGGAGCACATTCCCCATGGAGGGATAACTGCCTTAACCTAGAGGCAGGAGGGAGGGCCTAGACCCTACTCCAAATGACTTGACAGATTTTGTTGATCCCTCATGGAAGGCATCACGCTCCCTGTGGAGTGGTGGTGGTAGGGATGGGATGGGGGGGGGAAGGAAAGAGGGAAGGAAAGAGGGAACTGGGATGGATATGTAAAATAAGAAGAAAAAAAAAAAAAAAAAAGGAGGCTGAAGCATCACCTGTAAACATCCTGCCCTGCCCCTACCAGCCTGCCTCTTCCATCCTCTCCCCAGGCCTAAGAGGGACAAGGAATAACATTGTCTGAGAGGAGGGGAGTCCCATCCTCAGCTGGCCTTGCCTCGCAGGGTGGGGTAGGGCAGTTTCTGTTCTGCATTAGAGCCTGGGAGCTTCTAGTGGGATCATGGAGTTAAGTGGACAGAAGGGTGGGGCACGGCCTCCTGAGTGGGGCTAACCCTCACTGTGACAGGGAAGCACTATTGGGGATTTGGAAAGTCAGCTCAGGGGCTTTGTGGGGCGATCCGCCAAGGTCACAAGCCTCTCACCTGTCCTTTCTGTCCTCATGCTGACCCAGAAGCCCATTAGGAGCCTGGACAAGCCAGGGCATGAGAGCCCAGGTCTGATATCAGTATCAGTACCCCGAACACGTCATCTGCTTCACACACCCAAAAGTCACTCCAGTGGGCCTTCCATCCTCTCCATGGGCAGTCTCAATGGCAGACAGTCATGGCTTCGGTGACAGCTTCATGCCAAGCTCCTCATCCAAGATCTATGTCCCCATATTCCACTCATCCCCAACTGACCTGCATAGACATGTAAGTGGGGTCAATCATGTTCAGGGGCAGAATGGGTCAGGCTGAGCTGATGGTGCCCAGCTGAGCCAATGCCGAGGGAAATGAACCTGCGGCGAGGAAGAGACTGTGGGGAGGAGGAGGCCATGGCGTCTCAGCGGTGAAGTGCTCTGGGAAAGTGTTGGGAAACTTCTCATACAAACCACCCCAGTATCACACTCACACCTCCACAGGGACACTACAGAGAAGCCGACACAATGAGCCCCGAATCACAGCTGGGAGACAGAGAGGCCCAGAATGGGGAGGTAATTTGCCCCAGCCACACAGCCATGGAGCTGTATGGAGGGATGGAGGTGGGTGTAAAGCAGTGAAGACCCACCCAGAATCTCCAGTGAGATGCCTGGTGGGCTTGTGCCAGGAGGCGGGGCGAGCTGAAGACAGAACCCAGGGCCTGAAGGGCAGTTCCTGGGCAGCCCCGAGCCTGGCACTTTATTTGCTGAGCTCGGCACTTCTGTTTCTTCAGCTCTGAAGTGGGTGGGTGTGCAGGGGTGGGGGGAGACAGGGCTGGGGAAGGGATAAAGTTCTAGGGAGGCCCCAGGGGAGCCTTGGGGAGGCTCTCAGGCAAATGGAGCCCAGTGACCTTGACCTACCAGGTGTGTGCTCTAGGCAGGTGCTGGGAAAATCTGACCACAGGACAAATGCAATGCCTTCTCCATAGGGCATTGCTCTGGTCAGGCCTGAAGGCAGAGCAAACAGGTAGAGTGGCTGGGGGGGGGGGGGCTGCACCTTCTGTTCACCTGCTTCAACCCTACCCTTCCTTCCAGACCTGCTCAGTGTTCCCTCAACCTGTCTATTCTCTACTGCTAGATCGTGTTCAGGACCAGGCTCTGTCCTTAATGTCGAAGCTGACTTCCTCTCCTCCATCCAGATGGAAGGCACCAGAAATGGGGTTAAACTTTAACTTAGCAGCTGGTCAGAAGACATTCGAATAGGTCTGCTTCTGATGTGGGGGTCAGCTCAGCCTGGATGTGGGGGGGTCCCCTAGCTTGTGACCGCCAGCTGCTGGGGCAGACGCCAAAGGATTACTCAACTCAAAGCCTCGAAACTGCTGACAAAGTCACCAGAGGCCACCTTATTAATTCAATTATTCCTCTAGGGGACAGGTCAGCAATTTCTTCTGATTCCCTAGAGGCCGGGGGGTGGGTGTAAGCATGGGGTGGGTGTAAGCATGGTGTTAGTGGCAGTCTTGACCTCCTTAGGGCCTGCACTTGTAAGTCCCTAGTCCCAGTCTGTCTGGGGCCTGACCTGCCAGGGCTCTGCCTGGCAGAGGAGGTGGCTCCTGGGTCCCAAGACCGGGGCCTGACCTGCCAGGTTGGGATGGCAGCTGCTGCCTGGCAATGTGGTGACTGGTTTTTATTCCAGCAGCTGCAGGTTCACAGCATGGGGCCCTGGGGCAGATCTTCTCCCAAGGTCATTTACTCTGCAGGATCTCCTGTACTGCATGAGGATGGCTTTTTTTGTTTTACACTTTCGTTTGGTTCTTTGACAATTTCATACATGTTTAAGAAGCATCTGGTTAGTACATCCCTCCTGAAACCCTCCTCCTCCCTACAGATTCCCTTTAAACAAACCCAACAAAGACAACAAGGGACACCACATTTTAACTTTGTGGGGGGACGGGGTTGTTAGCTTCTTTCATTCTGTTTTGAGACTCAATGAGTTTAACTGGAAATGTCTGTGTAACCATGGGATTGAGCTGGTGGGCTCGGTGGTACACAATGACTGGCCCTCCCTCAGGATCTCTATTGGTATTGGTATTCGGTGGGGAGAAGGACCCCATAAGCTCCTTTCTGATCAGAGTTTGACAGCTAACAGGCCCAGTCTTGTGTAGGCAGCCACAGCTGCTCTCAGGTCAACCGTGAACTTCTAACCACCCCCACTTCTGCCTCCTTAGTGTTGGGATTACAGGGAAAGCCGTCCCACCTGGTTTGTGTGTTTCTGAGACTGGTACCCAAGGCTAGGCAAGCACTCTGTCACCTGAGCACACCCCCAGGTGTCCTCTCTCTCTTTGAAGAGCTACACTTAGTTAAGTACATGAGCTCTTCAGAGCTAGAGGCCCAGAAATTTCACTTTCCAAACCTAACCAACAGGACATTTCCTGAAGATTGACTCCTGCCACAATTTAGTAAAACATTTACCCATGAATGCCATCTGTGTGCCCCGCCCCTCCCACAGAACCCCATGCAGCTACTTCGAACAGGGGGCTCTCCACTTCAGATGGGAATGCCTGCTGCTCTCCCAACTTCAAAGCCACTCAAGACAGTGTTTGCAGCTTAATTTCATAGGTCTCAGGAGACTAAAGATCGCAGGATGCTAGGCTCCTTGGCCTGGCCCAGCTGAGTCAATGGTTTCTTTATCTAGCACGGGCAGTGGCCAGGTCAGAACTCAGAGAGACAGGCATTTGTGGACAGACACTAGCAGTTTCTCTACAAAAGCTCTTTTTTTCTGCTCTCCAGATAACATTTAGAAGTAATCAGATATCCCCTGCACAGCCATCCAGCCCCTCAACGGAGAAGTCTTTGCCCTTAGCATTTTAAAGACCTGAGAAGGCCTCGGGGGGCCCTACCTTGGGCTCCAACTGCAGGGACTCTCTCCTTCCTTCACCTGAGATGACTGGAATCTGGGTCAATTTCCTCCTTCCTGCCAGGCCATCTGAAGGGTGGGCACCTTTGCTTCCTAGCAGAACAGTGTGTGTGTGTGTGTGTGTGTGTGTGTGTGTGTGTGTGTGTGTGTGTTATATGTGTATGCCTGTGCATGTATGTGTGTTGTATGTGTATGTAGTTGTGCATAGGCTGGAGGACGATAGTCTCTCACAGAAGCACCCCAGTGCAGCCTGGCTGGCTTGATAATGAGTCCCCTGGATCTGCCCGCATCTGCCCTCAATACTGGGATTCCAGGCACACACAGCTATGTCCTACTTTTATGTGATTGGCAGAGATTTGAACTCAGGTCCTTGTGCTTGAATAGTAAGTACTCACTGAGCTGCCTCCCCTGCCCCCTACTAGAAGAACATTCTAGAATCACCATGGCAGAAGTTCTCATCAGAAGTAAAATGTTTGCTGTTTTTTAAAATATTTCCTGATGAATATGAAATCACGATGGGAGAAAGTACTTTCATTTTTAGCAAACAGAGTAAGTGAGAAATCATATTGCCCTGAGTAATACTAATAAGAAATGCTTAGGCATGTTGAGTCTGTTCTGATGCCTTCTTAAACTATACAGCTAACACATCTACAGTTAGTTGGTCTGGCCCAACCTTTGCTGAGTGAACAGCTGTGGCCTGCAGCAGCCCATCCAGGGGCTCCCACCCCTCCCAACCACCTGCTGAACTGGATTGTAAACGAGTTCATTGTGGGCCACAGGTCAGACATGGGGTGGGGGGTTGTGAGGTTCTCAGAAGGGGTTGGGGAAGAATGAGGAAGAATTTGAAAACCGCTGTAGAAGAATTTTATAAATTGTTTTTCCAGACAGGGTCTTGACATGCAGTCTAGCCTGAGCCCCAGCCTCTGAGGACTGAATTACCACTGTGGGCCCCCATGTCCTGTTAACTTGTAGTAAAAGGCCCAGCCATGCCAGTGCACAGGAAAATCAAAGGGATTTCTCTGCAGGAACCTCCTTGCCTTCCATGCTGGCTTTCCATAGAATGTTGCTGGAACTTCAAGGGTATTTGGGAGAAATACCATAGCTGTGTATGTGTATGTACGTGCTGGAATGCACACAAGGGGATGAAACTCAGAGGAGTGACATGTGCTGTGTTGGCACTGAATGTCACTGCCCACATCTACTTATTCCTGAGGCCCTGGACAATGTCATGACAGCTGCAAGGATTATAGAAAACCCCAGAGGGGCTTCGATGATGGAAGTCTTCTAACATAACTCAGATTTTCTGTGTGACTTTTGATACGGAGCTGTTTCCTGATAACTCTTTCTTAGTTATATTCTCTCATTTGTCAAAGCCGCTTCTCTGAGGCTCACAAATCCTGAACCTCTGCAGGGAGATGAAAGAGGTGTCCTTTAGAAGGGTGTATTTTAGAAGAAACACACAAGCCCTTCTCCACAAGGCAGTGGCTTCAGGAGGAACAATCGTTCCCTGACCTTTCACCCTGCACCTGTCCAGCCCTGCCTCCACACTGAACAGGTGTTCTTCCCTGCATGTGGCCTCTGTGTGTGTGTGTGTGTGTGTGTGTGTGTGTGTGTGTGCACATGTGTGCATGGGGAGGCCCAACACTGATGTCAAGAATTACCCTTCATTGTTCTTTCCCAGTGTTCTGTAAGACAGGCTCTTTCCATCAAACCCAGAGCCAATCAGCATGGCTAGTCTTGCTAGCTAGCTCTGGGATCCCATCTCCACTTTCTGAGACTGGGGTTATAGGCAGGCCACCACCCCTATCTAGCATTTACATGGGTTCTAGGGGTTCCAGCTCAGGTTTTCATGCTTGTGTGGTGTGAGCTTTAACAGCAGAGCCATCTCCCCAGCCCCTGTGGGGTCCTCTCACTAGTATCTTCATCTAACTTTCTTACACAGACAGAATCACAGTCCACCAACATGTGGTTGTGGTTTTCTGCCACCAAGCCCAGACTGTTCCACTTGCTATATTATGGTACTTGTCTCCCTTCCTAGACCCTGATTTCTTTTGTAGTCTTAAGGATCGAACCCCAGGGCCTCAGGCATGCTGAGCACACCCTCTACCCTGACACTAGGCCGGGGTCATGCTGGTGGATATTTAAACATACTAGTTTCACCACCTGGCTGAATAATTTTTAAAATTGTTTTAAAAAATAAATTAACAAGGACCAGGGTGTAGCTCCATGGTTAGAGGTCCTTGAGAAGTGTGCACAGATTTCAGGCTCAATCCTGAGCATGCCCAAAACAGAATAAAAGCAGAGAATGCCTAAGCCAGCAACATTTAAACTCGATGGGTACACAGGTCTCATTATGTATAATTTGCCTTAAATTTTACTGCAGGGTAGTTGTGGTACACATCTTTAATCCCGGCACTCAGGAGGCAGAGGCAGTCGGATCTCTATGAGAGACCAGCCTGGTCTACAAAAGCTAGTTCCAGGTCAGGCTCCAAAGCCACAGAGAAACCCTGTCTTGGAAAACAAAACAAAACAAAACAAAACAAAACAAAAAAACAAAAAACAAAAACCAAACAAACAAACAAAAAAATTTATCACAAAAAGCTATGCATAGGAGGTGACGATGACTTCTTTTGATCATACATACTCGGCTTCTTTTTATGCTTTTCCCTCTCAGCTTTGACCACCCCAGCCTTAAACTTGTCCTCATTGCAGTCCTGGGTTTTGTCTGGCCACCTGAAGACCTCAGCACCCTTGGCGAGTCAGCGAACTCGCGCCCCCTCTTGTCAGGAGGGGGAAGTGCACTGGGGAGCTTTAGCTGAGGTCTCTGCATCTTGTCTATTCTGGATGTCAGAGACTCCAACCCTTTTCTCTGCTCACACTGGCCTAACAGGACTGCATCACACTACACTTAATTTTGACCTTCCTGCAGTACCCATAGAAACCACAAGATGGCAGCATTATTCCTAACGATAACTTTGTCTAGCATATTTACTGAAATTGAAACCATAGAAAACTTCAATACAAAAGACAAAACTTCAGGCAGAGGTTTGAACTCTTAGTCATGAATTGTGGCAAAGTTTCCAGGGTCTCTAGTTTGGTTTTGTTCACCAAAGCACAAAGATTCCCACTGAGGTAATTAATGGTCAGCATCCCTTAAGAACACCCTCTGTGCTTTGTTCTGACACACTGGCTCCCCGGTCATTCACAGCCAGAAGATGGGTGATGAATGGAAGGGATTTGGATTTGTTGAGCCAAATCAATGATTGGCACATAGCATCAAATATTATAGTATTCTCTAAAAAACATGTTTGTGCTCCCACAAGAACCGAATAACCTGTCACAATGGATGGAGGCAGATTTTTGCACAGATCTTAGTTTTTCTACATTCCAGATTAACCTGAGGATGGTATACTAGGGTTTGGGAAGCAATGAACAGGAAGGACAGTTACTAAATTCAGACTGGCTTTCTCCTAAATGGTATCCAAGGCAAAGGTCTGAGACATCAACTGTGGTAGTTACAATGAGAATGCCCCATAGCCTCAGGCATTTAAACACTCTGTTCCCAGTTGTTGCTGCTATTCAGAAGGTGTGGTCCTGCTGGGCCAGTATGTCAGCCATTGGAGGCGGGCTTTGAGAATTTAAAGCCACTCACTATTTCCAGTCCATTGTCTCTGCTTCCTGCCTGCAGTTAAAGTCATGGTCCCTCAGCTTTCTGCTCTTGCCACAATGCATGTAGCTTGATGCCTTACCGTGATGAACTCTTAGCCCTCTGGAACAGTAAGCCAAAATCAGCTTTCTTATATAGCTTTGGTCATAGTGTTTAATCACAGCAACAGAAAAGTATCTAATTTACCAACCGCCCACAACCGGGCTCAGTTCTTCTTTTGGGAGGAGTTCTGGAAGTCACAGAGACGGACTATTATCTGAGCTTCATCAGTCAACTTGACACGGCCTAGAGTCTTCCGGGGGAGTCTCAAATTAAGGATTGTTCATATCAGATTGATTCGTGGTTAGGTCAGTGGGAGTCTTTAGATTGATGACTGGAGTGGGAGGGTCAGCCCAATGTGGAGATGGTCCTAGGCTGTATAAGAAAGCAGCTGAGCATGAGACAATGAGCCAGCCAGTTAGCAGCATTGCTCCATGGCCTCTGCTTTAGTTTTTGCCCTGACCTCCCTCAACGAGGGAGGGACTGTGACCTGGAAGTGTAAGCCATGTACCATCCCCAACTTGCTATGGGTCATGGTATTTGTTACAGGATGAACTAGAATAGCCATCCTTATGGAATGTCTGTCCTCCAGGCATATGGATTTTGCTCTCTTGAACTCAGCAGTGTTGATTATCCATAGGAGATCTGCACAAGATTGGGCCCATTAACATCTGTCATGGAGGGGAGGTGCTTACTAGGTTCCCCTTTCCTGGGGATACAGCCATTGCTGGTGATCAGAGCCATTTTCTTCAGTGGTTTAACCACTAACAGGTCCTCCATTGTCTACACTAATCTCATTGGATCACCAAATTTGACTTGAGTGGGGTTGTTTTGGCTTCTTAGTTCTTTGTCTGAGGTCAGCAGCAATGTTTTCATCTCTCTGGGAGAATTTCACACAGGCGTCAATCAAGCAATACAGTGGTTTGAATAAGAATGGCCCGCGTAGACTCATACATTGGAATGCGTAGTCACCAGGGACTGGCACTGTTTGAGGAGGACTAGGAGGCGTGGCCTTGCTGGAATAGGTGTGTTCTTGTTGGAGGAAGTGTGTCATTGAGGGTGGGCTTTAGAGATGTCTAAAGCCCATGGCAGGCCCAGTCTCTCTCGCTCTTCCCCTCTCCTTCCTCCCACCCCTTCCTTCCTGCAGATCAGGGTATAAAGCTTTTAGCTACTGCCCAAGCACCGTGCATGCTGCCCGCCATCCTCCCCACCGTGGTGATAACAGACTGAGCCTCAAACTATAATCAAGCCCCCAAGTAAATGGCTTACTTTATAAGAGTTGCCCGACTCATTGTGTCTCTTCACAGCAACAGAATAATGACTAAGACAGACAAGAACGCAACTATGTTAACTGTTTACCCAGTTTATTGTATTTTTACAATAAAAATAAATTAGTTGTACACAAAATAGTGCTGAAAACAGCCCGTATTTGCTCATATAATTCACCTTCTGCTCGCCTCCTCCTCCCCCCATAATAATTTAACACTGTAAAGGAGACATGGATTGGTGTCCTCAGTGGGCTTCTCACCCCCAGCTCTGCAGTCCACAGGTCAGCCCTGGAGTTACCAGCAGAGCTGAGATGCTGCCATGTGTCCCAAAGCCTCTCCCAGCCGCCTCAGCCCAAGTTGTCCACGAGTCTGGTGACACTAACAGTGGGTCACAGTGAGAAGGGATGAGAAACACTGGCCGTCTGTCCTTCTCCAAGTGTGTGGGTGTGACGAGAGGGCAGATTACACGAGGAAATAGAGTGTTTAAGACAGAAAGGCGCAGTCTTAGTCAGGCACAATACTGGGGAGAGTACCCCTGAATATGTCAAAAGTAGAGTCGGTTATATTTATCTTACATCCCCTAAAGTTTGGCCAATTGCTGTAGTAAACAACTATAAGAATGACTTAGAATAAGCCACTGGTGGTACAGGAAGCTGGGTTAGTATGATCAAATGGTTTTATGAAAATGTGGATCGCATATGTAAATAAATACCTATTAGGTCGCTCTAACAATGAACATATTCTAAATAAACAGAACTATTTTGCTGTTGAGATCCATTCTGCAGATACAGTTCAGAATACACATTTCCTATAAACATCTTGTATTTACAGAGAACATAATAATAAGTTATAGCAAAGTATATCCTTCTGTTGGGTGGATTTTGGGGGGCCAAGGGGTAGGAAGGGGGAGTTAGTGGGTGTAACAGAATGGACTTTCTCTCACTGAGGCTCATGATCTCAAGAGGCAGGGAGAAGAGGAGTTTCCACATTCTTGGGGCCACTGTCCACAGCACGATGGGCATCCCAGTGGACCGAGGATTCAGAGATGGTAAAGGATGGTTTGGGGTTGAGCTTACTCTCTGTCAGCAAGGTCTCTTTCAGGAAGGCAAGGCAATTCGTACAAATTGGAGGTGAGTGGCCCAGGCTAGTCAAGGCTGCCTCCGTGGAGGTGTATGACCCCAGGCAGGCAGACAGCTGCCCGAGTGTCTGTGTGCTCTTTTGTGAAGCAAACATATGGAGACCAGACTCTGACCGGGCTGCCAGTGGCTGCCATGTGAGGTCACGTGCTGTTCATGGGAAGAGGCATGAATAGGTTTCAAAAGGTGACAAGGTGCTGGCAGCTAGGAGCGAGGTGAGAAAGAGCAGTCACTTGCTGTCTCTGAGCAGGTGCACCTCTTGGCCACTTGGAGAGCCTAGACTCGGAGGTGACTTTGAACGGCATGTTGCCAAGGAAGATATCAGATCCCTTCCCACATCCTGACACACCTGTCCTGTCTCAGCTGCCATCTTTAAGCAGGGGCTACTGCCTCCAGTATCCCTGCACCCATAGAAGATTCTAGCTCGCAGAAGTTTGTTCTGTTTCACTCAGGGTTCTCATGGCGTTTCTTCAGCAGAGGTGACACCTCAGATGTCCCTAGAACTGTCTCTAACAGTCTGTCTTCTTTGTCAGGACTGGAAAACCCCACCTGAATGTTACATGTGAACAGCAGTCTTCCTATAGACCCATGTATCTTGACTCCCATCCATGTTTTCCCTGTGGGCTTGGTGGCTTGTGGAATGGCTTACACATAGATAAACATATGTGTGTGCACATGGAGGTCAGAGGACAATGTCAACTGTTGTCCTTCAGTGTCATCCACAATCTTTTTTTGAGACAGGGTCTCTCACTGGCCTGTAACTTGCCAAGTAGGTTGGGCTGGCCATCTAGTGAACCCCAGGGATGCACCTGTCTCTGCCTCTCCCATGCTGGGATTACAAGTGAGTAGCACCGCATCCCGCTTTTTGCATGTGGGTCTTGAGACTCGAGTCCCTCAGCACTCTGATTATTAAGCTAACTCACTAGTTCAAGGGCCATTGATATTTTGGTGCTTCCCCCCCATTTTCTTGACTCACTTTGATCTTAGTTGAAATTTTCCCTTCTCATCACTTTTCAACTATACAGTTATGCTTTTAATCCACAGGTGGCAACTTTAGCTGCTTGTCAGTGAACTGTTGAGAGCCAGCCTTTCTCT
This sequence comes from Phodopus roborovskii, assembly GCF_943737965.1. NCBI lineage: Eukaryota > Metazoa > Chordata > Mammalia > Rodentia > Cricetidae > Phodopus > Phodopus roborovskii. The sequence goes on from NW_026126517.1 coordinate 36,536,525, forward strand.
TCACTATGTATGTATGTATGCGTGCATGCTGTTGGCTCTCCAAGCTGAGGACTTCGGCCAGTTTTCTTCTAATGTTTTGTCTGGCAGGGATCAGAAGCTGGCCTCCGCCTGTGGGGCTGAGGGATCATTCACCCTGTTGTGATGCAGTCTCCTTTCATTTTGTTCCTCATATTTATATAGGAAAACTTAGTACCAACTCTAAGACAGCTATTAATAAAACAAGGAGACTGTCTTAGACAGGGGTTAGCAATATCTAGACTTCTCACACCACAAAACAAATTAAGCCAGCATCTCCCATTTTCCAGCCTTCTAGAAGGTGCTAGGTACAAATGCTTTTAAGGAGAGAGAGGGGTGGGCAAATAGATGATGTGAGGAGGGAAGACAAAACACAGAAATCTTGGGCTGACAGGAAAAGCAAAGGAGCAGTTGGGGTGGTTGTGAGAACTCCCTTCCCCAGCCACTGAGAGATGGATGGGTGAAGTACCCCCTGGCTTCTTACTAGGGTAAGCATGGTTTATGTGAAGGGAACTGCTCCCTCTAGCGGTGGGATAGCATATTTCCTGCAGGCCCTGAGAGGTAAACCGAAAGACTCCACAGGGGCTGAAAGGAAGGTTCTTTTTCCGGGGAGTGAAAGAAACAGCACACACTTTTAATTTGGAGCTTTGATGATTTTTGTTGAGAAAGGCTACACAGTAGCTTTAATTTACCTGACTGTTCCTTCAGAGCTGGGGATGTGGCCATCTGGCACACGGGGAGAATTTGTACTGAAATAAAAATTTCAATTCCACATCCGAGCCAATAAAGGGAGGGAATGTAGAGAGGCCCGAGAAGGAGATGGCAGATAAAGGATCATCTTCAGGGACCGGTGTCTCTTCCCTGGTGGTCCCGGGGTCCCCAACGCCCCTTTCCACACTATGGTAGGGAGAGAGCTATATAGGTAATGGAGCAAGCTTGGCCTCCTGTGACAAGGAGGTTACCTGACCCCATTCTAGAAATCTATAACCTTATTAAGGGGACTGAACTCCTGGGGACAGCTTTTTTTTTTTTTTTTTGGAAATATCCATTGAACTCAGGTAAGATGTTTTGTTTTGTTTTGTTTTTGCCTGAAGACCAGGGCCTGACCCCTTTGCTATGACCTACTCCCACTCTACAGTAGGATCATGTCCTTCCTAAAACTATGGGGTGACATCTGAGACACAGGATAGATAAAGCCATCATCATCCCAGCCCAGCTCTGAGAATTTGTGAGTTGGAAAGGCCAGCATGCTCGCTTTCCATAGAGAAGTTCTTTAGTTCCTGTGTCGCCCATTGTTGGGTGGCTTCAATTGCTAGAACATTTCCCTTCCCTGGAGCTAATGCCAGGCTTCATTTTAATACATGGGCCATGCATGCCTTATATTCTGACATGTACACAAACACCTTCCAAGGATTCCTTCAAATGACTGGCTTGTCCAGCAAGATCGGAAGATGGCTGCATAAAGGAAAAGTTACCTAGGACAAGCAAAAGCACACAGGGGGAGGGGTAAGGAGGCAACTGGTCAGAAACTGCTCCTGCAGGGGCTTCTCTTCCTGCTTAGCACAATAAGCATGGACTCTGCCAGGCTGTGGATCCACATGCCACATGAACATTAGGACATTAGGACATCACAGCAGAGCTGGTGATGACCATGGTGCCTGGCTTCCCAGATGGAGATAAGTTCTGGAAGCTACTCACATAAAGCCAAAGCCAGTGGATCCTGACAGAGTGAGTCAGACCAGACAGGTGACATGATTCCCATGGCTGTGAATGATTGCCACACTGGAAGGTACAGGTAATGAGCTTATGGAGGGACCCCATGCTAAGGGTGTATGCTTGCTTTATGAGGAACATGCCCAGGATCTGAAATAAGGGAAGTTCTATACATTTACAATTTTTAAGAAAAAGATCTTCTTAATTGTCTCCCCGCAACCCCTGGAGATGGTTCATTTTTTTCAATATGCACTGAATCCCTTCAGGCCTGGGGCCTCTGGAATTACAGTTGGGTGAAGTGAGTCATTGAAAATGGGGAGGACCTCAGCGCTCCTTCTCCCAGACCTGCATCATTAAAACCGATCTTGGTGGTTAAGTCTTGTGGAAGCAAGAGTCTAGAGTCACAGGGGATGGGTTGGGGAGGAATGTGAGACTACCAGAGAGAAACTCTTTAATCTACCCACAAGGGCCAAATAAGACTCCTCCTATTGAAACATGGAGATTTGCTGGGACTAGTGGCTTGGCTTTCCAGCAGGTGGTACGCCATGAAGAACCCAGGAGGGATGAGGGAACACGAGCTTGTGGGATTCGGGACTTTGTTCCAGCTGCAGAGTGGCCCAGAGACCACCTGGACACCTTCTCGCCCTCCCTGTGGCTTTCTTGTCTTGTGGGATGGTTCTGTTGAGGATGGAACTTAGCAAACACCACAGAGTCCTATCTGCAGGAGCTGTGACTGAGGGAACGGGAATAGGGGCACAGATATATTGAAAGAACTAAGGACTGTTGAGGCAGCACTTGTGGACAGAGGAAGGGCTTCAGAAGTGGGCTCTGTTCATAGAATACAACTCAGCTTCCTGGTCAGATAGGAAGCCCCGTTCATTCTTCAGGCTGTAGGTCTGTGGACAGGCCCCAGGCTGGTCACTGGAGGTGCTGTGAGGTGAGGCTATGCTCAACCACCTGAGGTAGGCACTCAGCCCTGCCACAGTTATCCCAGCTGAGCCTCAGTTTCCTTGATAGTAAAGTGGGAGCACGTATTCATCTCCTGCCTCCCATCCTGGGACACTGTGGCCTCCAGTGAGCTAATGTCTGCTGCGAGATACCTCTGTCCTGAGGCATCAGTCTGTTGTCATTAAGAATGGTGGTGACAGGCACAGCTGGACTGAGGCAACAGGGATATACAGGTCTCAGCAAGGCTTGTTGGTGATGTAGGATGGGGTGCTCTCCTCTCTTGACTTTACGAAGGAGTACGAGTTCTGGACATGCCAATAGAACCAGGAAGGAGGCTGTGCTTGGTCAGTGGTCCAGCTACTGACTTGGGCAATAGCAAGCCTGAAGCTGGGATGAGAGCTGTATGCATTTGACTGCTTGCTTTTCAGTAGGCACCATTAGCAGGTGACAGGTCCCAAGGAAGGGAGTCATCATGACAGAGCCATGGCTTTCTAACATCCTGGGTACCATGTGGTAGGTACCCTTTATGAAGGTGAGAGTGGGGACGGACTTCCCCTGGTAGAGCAGCAACCAGCCAGGTGTACTGCTTGCAGTCCCAGGAGAGCAGAAGTGTTATCGACTCCCCAGGAAGCCTGTGTGTCTGTTGGCCACGCGGGTGCAAGAGGCACAGCAGGCGGTCTTGTAGTAGTTGTAGACACAGAGGCGCGCCTGGACCACCACATTGCAGTTGTAGTACTTATCCTTGCAGTTTTCATCTACAGTGGAAGAGAACAGAAGAGATTCCTGAGCCCAAGAGGCAGCCAAGACCAGAGGGAAGAGAAAACGTGGGGGACACAGCGCTTCATCTGGGCCCTGCTTCTATCTATGTGTCTGTGCGAGCCTGAGTGAGCACGTGCAGAGCCCAGAGGAGGATGTCAGGGATGGGTTTTGTTAGGGCTCAGTAGAAGTGGGAAGGGGGTGAGAGGGGATAATGAGGGAGTGAAAATGACCCCCAAATATTATATATGTATATGAGCTTGTCAAAGAACAATAAAGAAAAAGACATATGAAAAATAAGTTAAAGAGCAATTGAGGAAGTTATCTGACTTTTTGGCTGCACACACACACACACACACACACACACACACGCACACACAGAGAGAGAAAGAGAGAGGAGAAGAAAAGAGTAGAGAGAAAAGAAGTATTTGTTCAAGAATATCCAAGGGGAGGGGGCATGCCTATAATCCCAGCACTTGGGAGGCTGAAGCAGGAGGACCAGTAGTCCAAGGTCAGCCAGGGCAGCACAGTGAGATGCTGTCTTAAAATAATAATAATAATAATAATAATAATAATAATGTAGCCATCATGATGAAGGGATAGGACAGGGATGATGAACGTCAAATTTGAAGATTTCTACCCATAAAGACGTAAGGAGACAGAAGAAAATGATCATAGAGGGTACCTATTTTTATGTCTTGTTAAAATGAGTTTAACTGGGTGCTGCTCATATGGACACAGGTATGGGGTTATTTACCAGAGCACAGGCAACTTAAAGTGGCTACACCACCTAAGAAGGTGACTCCTCCCCCAGCCACCATGAGCACCGATACACAGCTCCTTGGCTACTCATGGGTTAGGGCATCACTAGTCCTTCCTCCTTCACATAGTCTTCTGGCCATTGAGCCAGGACCTCATAGAAGGGCTGGTCAGCAAGCTTGTCTCCACCTCCCCAGAGCTGGGGTGACAGGCATGTGCCACTGTACCCAGTGTTCACGTGGGTGCAGGGATCCGAGTTCAGGTCCTCATGTTTGCACAGCAGCCACTTTTCCCACTGAGCCTTCTCCCCGGCCTGTGAATATTTCCTCACACTTGAGCTGTTTGTGATGGTGTCCTTAACCATGGCGTGGTATCTAATCTTAAGAAAATGTAGACACTACACATAGTTCCTGGCCACTTATTTGACACTGAGTCTATACATTCATTTTTATTATTGGGGAAGATGTCCTTGTAAATATGTAACTTATCCATTTTCCATTGGTAGATATTCATTCCCATTTTTTCCAGTTATAAATAATAATCTTTTAAGCATTTTTTTTAAATAAAAGTCTTCTTTCTGGGTTTTGAGATACATACAGCATTACTAGATGTGATGGTTGCCTTTCAAAGTATGTGCTTCCAAAGAAGTACAAATTTGTACTTCTCTTGGCAGAGCAGCAGAATTCCATTTTTTTTTTCCTTTTTGACAGGGGGATGGGAAGAAGACAGGGTCTCATGTAGCCTCAGCTGGCCCTGATACCGGAGGATGGCGTTGACCTCCTGATCCTCCTGCCTCCATCTCCCAGGTGTGTGCCACCATAGCTGGTTTATGCACCCCCAGATCAGCAGATGCTGTATGTTATCTATTAGTGGATGCAAAATGATCCCAGCGTGAGGCGGAACACACTGTCACGGTGTCTGCCACTGGGCTCCCTTTGCTGGACCAGCTGTCCTTTGTGCTGTGGACTCATGAAGTCCTCTCTATGCAATGGATCCAAAGCTTTACTGGTTCCTGTGTTGTAAGGATCTTCTCTGGCATGCACTCCTTTTTGGAACTTCCTATGTGGTGCCAGGTGATAAGCAGATAGCTGACATTTTAACGTTATTGGAATTCCAGCATTTTCCCTTGTGGTTTGTGCTCTGGGGTTTTCATTTAAGAAATTCTCCCCTACTCTTAGAGAAATTTGTTTTTCCTCTATCTTAAAATAAAGACAGAAGACGAAAAGGAAGGCAGAGGGTAAGAAAGAGGCATGAGAGCACACTTGAAGCATGTCATAGGAAAATGTGTTATAATTAGTAGGAAGGACTCTGCAGGCAGGAGGCTTCAGAATAAATATTGATAGAATTCCCATGAATGGATCATGCACGCAAGCTATTTTTTTTATTTGCCTTGGCAACACCACACAGTTGAAGTGATTTAAATTTGGATCGTCAATTGTTTCTTCTATTGCTCTTTACAAAGTACAACATCAAAAAGTAAAGTTGTCTCAGGCACACAGACATGGGTAATTAAAGATGGTGAAAACTGTCATGTCCTTGGAATTGACTGTGATAGTTTCAAAGCAAGGACTGTCTGCCATAACCATTGCATGTATTCTACAAACCATCTCTCAGGCAGTACATGCTTGCAAAAGATTTCTCACTAATAAGATATGAGAGGGGTTTTTGTTTCTAAAACAGGTCTGTATGTGTCCCTGGCTGGCTTTGAAGTTGATATGTAGGAGATGATGACCTTGATCTTCTGAGTCTCTTGCCTGTACCCTGGAGGGTTAGAATCACAGGCACTCACCACCACGCCTGGTTTCTATGGCACTGGGATCAAATCCAGGGCTTTGTGTATGGCAGACAAGTGTTCTGACATTGAGCCCCAGCCATGATTTTTCTTTAAAAAACATTATGGTTTGGTCTTCTAGATTTAGCTATGCTGTCTTTTCAAAGGGGGGGGCATTTCACTTCTAATATAAAATTGAATAAAGGGAAAGAAAGGGGTAACAAAATAGAATATATAAACAAAACTTTGATGACCTTTGATATGTCTCAAAATGACTCTGCCAAAGATAAAGCTGCTAACAATGTCCAGACCGGGAGCCCACATTATGAAACTCAGAGGACATCCCAGTGGGCTGTAGTCTTAAACTATGAAATTATAATATCCAAAGTACCACGAGGACCCTCCCCTCCACCCCCTGCTCATTGCCATGGCTGTCACAAGGCCACAGAGAGAACTTGACAGAGCTTCCTCTTTTCTCCCAGATGGGAGCTCCAAACTCACCAACTTCAGGGACACAGTCCTGAGGGTTACAAGATTCTCTCTCTTCTGGTTTTAACTGGGGGTCGCAGAGGCTACCTGGGGTCATGTCATCAGACAAACAGCGCACTTCCCGGACCCGGAATCCTCCCTGACAGCTTTTGGAGCACTGGGTAGCAAAAAAGAGGGAAAACATCAGGTTTCTCATCAGCCTGTAGGAATCCCACACCAGAGTGGAAGGTCAGGGGGAAATGTAAGCATCTCTAAAAGGGAAACTGAGCACTAAAAAGCACCTCCACATGCCTGCTGACCAGCACCCAGCAGCTCACGACCTTGTCCTGTCTGTCCTGACACTTCCTCTCCTTGTAGTGTTTTGAGGGAGTTCTGGACTCCCATCACAACTTCCATAATATTTTAATTTATAGCTCCAGAAAAGTACCATGTGATAGTTTATTACAAACCTATATATTAGCGATTTTCGTTGTGTGTGTGTATGTGTGTTTGGAGACAGGTTTTTTGGAACCTGTTCTGGAACTTGTTTTGTAGACTGGGCTGGCCTTGAATTCACAGAGAGCCTCCTACCTCTCCCTCTTGAGTGCTGGGATTAAAGGTATTCACCATCACCACCGAGCTACTATTTTTTTTTTAATTTTATGAATCTTATCAATTTTAAAAATAGTTTTTCTTTTCTTTAAAAATCAGGGTCAAGTTGGAGGGAAGTAGAGATAGACAGATTTTCAAGTGATAAATGAAAAGCATTATTTAAAAAAAAACTAAACAAAACGGGGCTGGAGAGATGGCTCAGAGGTTAAGAGCACTGGCTGCTCTTCCAGAGAACCCAGGTTCAATACCTAGTACCTACATGGCAGCTCATAACCATCTATAACTCCAGTCCCAGGAGACCTGATGGCCTCTTCTGTGGGTACTGCATGTAAGTGGTATACAGACATACATGTAGGCAAAACAACCATACATGTGAGATAAAAAAATAAGCAAAAATTAAAAAATAATAATAACAAAAATCTTAGGATCCATATCTCAGTTACACTTTGCAGTTGGTTGATAATTTTATGATCCTTAATCTAAACCCACAGATCTTACTTCCATTGTCTTATGCTTGTTTATTTTTAATTTTTAAAAATTACAACACTTTTTCTTCAAGACAGGGTCTCACTATATAGCCTTGACTGGCCTGGAACTCACTATATACACCAGGCTGTCCCTAAACTCCCAGAGATTGCCTACCTTTGCCTCGGGAGTGCTGGGATTAAAGGCATGTGCCACCACTGTGCCTAGCTCTCTACTTCAATTTTGAGATAGGATCTCTGACTGAATCTTAAGCTCAGTGTTCAGCTAGCCTGACTGGCCAGTGAGCCCCAGGGATCCTCCTGTCTCTCTCTCCCCAGTGCTGGGTTGCAGGTGTCTGCTGCTGTGCCTGCTTGCAGTGTAGCATGGTAAGCATCATCTCTGAGTCCCTTCAACAACCATTCTCTGCAGCAATGCTTATCTAGCTACAGCACAAGGACACCTGTATCCTCCTTGTTAAATGCACAGATTTCTTTGCCAGGAGCGGCCCAGAATTGGCCTTTTAAAACAAGACCCCCAGATATACCCTAAAGGTCAAGAATCACTGCATTATGAACACATCTGTGTAGAAACCCAGATCCTAAAGCTTCAGGGTTCCCCGACTGAATAGAGTCCCCTCACCGTGACTACCTAGAGTAGATTGATATGACAGGGGATCTATCGCCTCTTCTAGGGTTGGGACCAGGACCCTGCCTGGAGTCATCTGTGGATGACTGTGACTTACCATGCTCCATTCTGTGCTAAACCACTTAGCTCCACAAGGCTTGAGGTGGCAGGCCTGCTGGCTCGGGGGCCTCTCCAGGAAGGAACACTCATAAGGGTCTAGCACTTCAAAGGTGTCTGCATCCTTCCTAACACAGATCACTTCCCTCTGCTGTGTCCCACTGCCACACTCCACGGAACACTGGAGAAGAAACAGATGGGTGTCACGTGATGCAAAGGGGGAAGAAAACCACGTTCCTGGAGGGACATCTTCAATTCTTCCACTGAGGCAGATGAAAAAGACCAAGCAAGACAGAATATACAAGAATAGAAGTTGGCAAAGATGCTGGTAAAATCCATTGTTGATGAGGAATAGGGGCGGGAGAAATGGCCCAGTGGATACTAGTGAGAAGATGTGAGTTCAGACCCCCAGCATCCATGTCAAAGGCTGGCTGTGGCTTTTAGTGCTGGGAGGCAGAGACAAGGAGGACCCTGGAGGCTTGCTGCTGGTCAGCCAGGCTAGATAACTAGTAACTAGTGAACTCTAGGATTAGAGAGAGAACGCCTCAAAAAAAAAAAAAAAAAAAAAAAAAAAAAAAAGATGGAGGAGGAGACATTGACATTGGTCTGATTGGTCTGTCTGCTGGCCCCGACAATGTGCTGGTGCAACTGATACTTGACCTGAACTGCAGCCCTGCTTGTGGGACTACATCAGCACCAAGAGTCAGAGAAGATGGGCCAGGGCCTCAGTGGGTTCTCAAGGACATGGGGGGGGGGTCTGCAGGAATGGCAGCAGCCACACACTCATGGTGCCCTCTGCAGCACCCTGTCTTTTCCACTCCCCTACTGCATGTCTCCCTGGAGGGCGGTGCTGTACCCACTGCTCAGTTTTGATCTGGACTTAGACCTGCTTCCATCCGGTTTACTGTCTCATGTCTGCTGTCTGAGTGTGGGCTATAGACACAGATTCTTGGCACGTGGTTAGGGACAAAGGCATGGCACAGCTGCCAGGTGAACAATTAAAAGACTCAGAGAGAAGAGATCTAATTTTGACTACGTGTTTCCCCACTGCCAGCCATGGGTGACACCCCATGTGACCTGACCCTTAAGTTCTCTGTGACAGATAACCTTGGCTGTCAACTTGACACAACTTCAGCTGAAGCGTTGCCTCCATCAGATTAGCTTGTGGGCATTTTCTTGAGCATTAGTTCTTGAGCATCAGCACTGTGGGTGGTGCTATCTCTAGGCAGGTGGACCTGTGCCTGAGGGAGCCAGTAAGCGGCAGGCCTCTGAGGTTTCTGCCCTGACTTCCTTCAGTGATGGCCAGTTACCTAGATGCATGGGATGAAATGGACACTCTCCCTGCTAAGTTGGTTTTAGTCAGAGGTTATAGCCTCAGGAAGAGCAGGGTACCTTCTGACAGCCCAAGGAGAGTGTCATTGTCCTCTATGTACTGAGAAGGAAACAGACTCAGGAAGGTGAAATTACCTCCCCGAGTCAGGAGTCCCATGAGACTGGAGTTGACTTCAGTCACATAGCCATCCAACAGGGACTCTCATGAAAGCAGCACTGGAAGGACTTCAACCCATTCTCTCTTTTGAATTTTACAGATTTTTAATCAAAACATTAAAGAAAATAAAAGAGGAAAACATTTCCCCATGCTGTTTACATAAAAACAATTCATTGAAATAGTTGAGACTATATATATAATATATATTAATTATATTAATATTATTAATTATATCATTATATATTATATATTAATTATATTAATAATATTAATGAATATATAATTAATATATTAAATATATATTATGTATATATATTATATATTAAAGCAGGTGCCACATAGCTCAAGCTGGCCTTGAACTCCCCATGTAGATAAGGATGATCTTGAACTTCTCATATTTCTGCCTCTACTTCCAAGTCCTGGGATTACAGCATGTACAACATGCCTGATTTTATGTAGTGCTGAGGACTGAACCTAGGGCTTCATGCCTGTCAGTCAAATTCTCTGCCAACTGAAACACATCTCCAATATATATATATATATATATATATATATATATATATATATATATATATTATTGTATGTGTATGTGGGTTTTACCTGCATGTATATATGAGCACCACCTGAGTGCCTGACACCCACAGAACCAGAAGAGGGTGCCAGATCCCCTGGAACTGGAGTTAAGGATAGTTGTGATCTACCATGTGTGTATTAGGACTACAGCAGAGCAACAGTGCTCTTCCCTGGTGAGCCATCTCCCAAACATCCCTCCAGCCCAGGTTCTACATTTTCAAATTCTGTCATTGGCTACTGTATTATGTACATATAGAACACCCTAATTACCATTGTTACTTATATATATTCATATATTTGAGTATATGAATGTGAATATTCATGAATATATATATATATATATATTTGAGATAGCATCATGTGTAGATGAGACTGCCTCTTGAGTGTTGGGATTACAGGTGTATCACCATCCCTGACTTGATTGTTGTTATGGTTACAGGTGTGTCTCACTGTCCCTGACTATTGTTATAATTGTGATATTTTACTGGGTAATGACAAGTGATAACATTCTGAGGTCATGAGCATTCCTGTTGAAGAAGTATTTTTTTCTTTGGGTAATTTTTTTTTTTTTAAGTTTTAAAACTATATGTAGTCCTGGCTCTCCAGGAACTTACTCTGTAGACCAGGCTGTCCTCGAACTCACAGAGATCTGCCTGTCTCTGCCTCAGAATGCCAGGACTAAAGGTACATGCCACCATACCCAACTGATGATTACTTCCTTAAAACTGCCCCCAGGGTGGGGTGACAGGGGAAAAACAAATGGGAATTTTCTGCCTCCTGCCCTTTGCTGTCGGCATGCTTTCCAAAGGGCCCGTATCAGTTACAGCCAATTTGATCAAGCTGTTTTCAAAGCTACTTGAAAAAAAATTCTCCATGGAGCCAGAGTATGGATAATGTGTAAATCATGACCTTCCGCCAAAAAGGCCTTGGAGAATCAGCCAGCCGTGGGAGCCAGATGCTAAGTGGGCCAAGAACTCCAGGGAGGTGGTGGAATGGGTGGAGTACGGGCTGTGATGGGCCAGTCAGAGGGATGGCTCTCTGTACTCCTCAGGGGTTCATGTTCAATGTTGGACCGGGGAGGAAAAATTAGCTCATCAGTTTGTAAGTTACTTTAGCTTCTTTGTTGTTTGCTTTTTATAATGTACACTTACAGTCTGAAAACAAAAAAGTCTATGCGTATGATGTATGTGTATGTGTGCAGGCAAACATGTACCATGGTGCATGTGTAGAAGTCACACAAACTTGTATGTTGGCTCTCATATTCTACTTCAAGGCAGCATTTCTTGCGGTTCACTCTGTGCATTTCAGGCTGGCTGGCCTGCAAGCCTCCGGGAGTTCTTCTGTGTCCATCCCCTATCTCAACTGAGAGTCCTGCGGTCACAGGTGTGTGCCGCCATGTCCGGCTCTTACATGGGCTCTGGGGTGTCTAAAGCCAGGCCCTCATGCTTGTGCAGCACACACTTTACCTACTGAGCCACTCCTCAGGCCCCACCTCCAGATTGTTAAATGGTAGCTTCTGACGTTGTCAACTACTGACAAAACCAGCGTTAGTTATGGTAGCCATATGGTGTCGATGTGGCAGCAGCGGCCACCTGCTGCATTTACTATATGTCTGGCCCTTGACTACTCATGTTCATTCCCCGAGGCAGAGATACGTGTTTTGTTCACAGACGTAGCTCAAGTGCTTCAGTGAGCGCACACTAGATGCACCTGTTGGCTGGAGGCGGCGATAAGAACGTGGCAGCTCTCCTGGGTCATGACAGGCAGTGAGTAGCAGGGCCAGGTTCAGAGCTGGTTTCTAACCCTTCTGCTATGTTGTACAGACAGATGTACCCAGCTCTGGCCACTCACCTGACTCCAGCTGCCAGCAAACCACTCCACCTTGCCCGTGCAGGGCCCATTGTCACACGGTGTAGTCTCTGCTGGTCTGTTGTTCCCGCAACCTTCCAGAGGTAGGCTGCTGACATGGTTGGTCATGCACACCACCGAACGAGTCCTCACGCCAGCCCCACACTCGGCTGAGCACTGTCAGACAGAAGGAGGGCATGTGAGTGGGGCCCCTGCAGGTTCTGGGGATACTTCCAAACGATACCAAGGACTTACTGTCCCTCTAACTCTTTCCTCTGTAAATAGCTGACAACCTCTCTCACACATGACATACTTCCATGACAGGAAATATTACCTAGTACTTTTGCCTTCTATAGTTTTATTAACTCAAGGGTGCTGGAGAGATGGCTCAGCAGTGACTAACGCTCCAGCTGGGTATGGTGGCACATAGCCTTTAATCTGAACACTTGGGAGGTTGAGGTGAGGCAAGCCTGGTCTAGCTAGGCCAGCCTTGGCTACATAAAGAGACACTGTATCAAAACACCAAAAACAAAACAAACTAACCTCTTTGGTGGAATCTTATGAGGACAAATTAGACATTATCACCCTGGGAAGGAATCAACTGTGGGATTCTGAGCTACCAGTGTCTCTGGGTGGCTCTGGGAGAGCCTGTGACCCAGATGACCCCTGCCAGTGGCACACTCACCCTTTCACTCCATTCTGTCAGGAACCAGCTCTTGGCACAGGGCCCCATGTCACAGTTCTCAATGTCACTTGGCCGGAGTTTCATGTTGCACTCCTCGTCATCCACCACGTCTCCGATGTTGCTCACACACTTCACGTCTCGGGTCCGCTGCCCCACGCCACAGGGCACTGAGCACTAAAACACAGAGGGCTTCGGTGTCATGTCCTCATTCTTTGTCACCTGACCACAGCAGAAGATGTGAGAAGGACCCTGTTGTTGGGTCCCCTGCAATGCCTGTAACTCCTCAGGGAGGGAATGATCAAGGAAAACTCCATGGCCTACTCCTCTAAGAACTTTCTTGGATGGCATCTTGTTTACTGGCCTGCTTATGGCCCCAGCCTTTCCATCTCTGGGATGGCTGCACAACACTAGAAGGTGCTGGCTCTCCTAGCAGTTGCCAACCTTCTCTTAATACATGTGAGACACAAGGCAGGTGAAGTGTGCAGGCATAGGACTCTTACAGGATAACCCATGAGGCCAGACATAGGCCATGTACACTAGCCTGAACTCTACTGAGCTGTTGGCATGAAATATGTTTGCAAGCAGCTGTTCAGCAAATGTTCCCCACCTTAGCCATCACAGGTCCTAGCACAGGGAAGGGAGAGAGCAGGGTGGGGGGGTGGGGGTGGGGTGAAGGGGGAGGTCCTGTACCGAGGTCCAGTCGGTCCGAATCTGCCACTCGCTGCAGATCTTGAGCTGGCAGGTACTGGTGGTCTCAGGCTTCTCCAGGTGCTGGCAACGGTAGGGCTGTACTGTCAGGCTGCGGTTGGCGTACACCTGGCGGCACAGGACCTGTCGGTGCTGCATGCCCAGGCCACAGGTTTTGCTGCACTCAGACCACTCCCCGATGTCCCAGCTGGCTCATGGAATGGGTTGGGGGAGGTAAGAGGGGAGAAGACTGGTTAACAGGAATACATAGCAAAATCATTGGGGACCCTCTCCCCAGAGCAGTGCCTAAAGGCCATGTGACTGTAGGGAGCCTATAGGACATGCTGTTTACCATGACTAGACCACCCAGGTTCTGTACACAGTTATAGAAAGAGTGAGAAGGTACAGAAGGCATTCTCTGCTGTCCACTATTTCCATGCCCTAATCTTGACAATTACTGAATGAGACACGATCAGGCATTCAGCAAACATTTGGATAGAAACTATATTTTTCTTTATTCCAAGGATCAAGCTTTGACCTTTTTTTGGCACCTGTCCCAATCTGTATAAGACAGTCTCAATTATCACTCAATAACCTGTTGCTAACCTCTCCCGGACACTCTTCCTGGCTCTTCCAAGCCGACTTGGCACCATCTGTCCATATACTCAGCTCACCTACAAGCTGCCTCACTGGGTTCTCGCTCCTATGGCCTCCCTTGTTTTCCTGGATGGGATTCCTGGCTGAGCTTGATGACTTGCTGCAGACCATCAATTCCCCAGTCCTTCCAGAAACACAGGCAGGCTCGCTAAGCGGTCCATCTCCTGGACACTGTCCCAGTCAGTATTTACACACCAAATTTATACTGAGTTAAAAAAAATCAACTGTATCTGCTACTAAGGACCGGAGGAAAGGTGACCTAGCCAGAGGGGCCTCTTACAAGGCTGGGCAGGGGAAGAGGTTGCAGGGTTCCTCCTCTGGGGTCGGCTTCATGCTGGAGTCACAGTAGCTCTCGGGAACCTCCTCATGTGTGTTTCTGTTCACACAGCGGAAGATCGGGTATTGTGAACCTGTAATGACAAGCAAGATGCCTGAAGGCCAGCCCACACCCTGGGATGCTGGGCCAAGGTAAAGTTGCACAGGCATTTGGATGCTGGTGAAGAGAAGGTACAGGACTATCAACTCCAAGTCCTATCCCTTCATCTTGTTTGTTGATATAGACATACCCACATGGCCCTGCTGGGGGGTGTGGCTGTGCAAAGGACACACACACACACACACACACACACACACACACACACGAGTTCTTGTCCCCAGTGAGCTTACAATCTATTGTAAAAGGAATATAAAACAATTTTTTTATAGTTGATCAAGATTATATGAGATGTGGTTGGGAAAATGGCTCAGTCAATTAAGCCCCTGTATAAGGACCCATGTTAAATCCCTAGCAACTGTGAAAAATCAGGCATAGAGGTACATGCTGAGAATCCCAGAGTTGGGGAGGGGAGGTGGACGGAGCTGGCTGGATTCCTGGAGCTGGCTGGACAGCCACCTAGCCTCATTAGAGAGTCCTAGGTTCCAACAAGAAGTCCTCTCTCAAAAACAAGGGGGATGACCTTCCTGAAAGATGACAGCCGAGGCTGTCTCTGATACCCACACACATATGCACATATGTGCACCCATGAACATATGTATATGTGTATATACACATGTACATACAAGCATGTACACATACATATACACACAGAGAGACAGTAAAAGTGCTCACTAGTCAATGGAGCAAGCATAGAATCGTCACAAACAGAAACTTTTCCAAGATTTCCCAGAGGTGTCATGGAGCAAATACCCTGAAGGGTCTAGCGGTGGATAGAGAAATGTTTGGATGTGCCTGTGCACGTGTGTCAGGGAAGGGGGCTGTCCACTGGGCTAATGTGCAATGAACTTGCCTGCTACCCAGATGCACATTCACACAAGAGGTTGGAGCAGAGGAGATTCAAGAACTACAGACACACATTTCACACAATCCTCTAACAGTTTCCTGACCCAGGGGCTTGGTCTTCTCAGCATCTGCCAGCTTCCCATGAGGCCATGTTTCTCAGGACAGGGCACCTCGGTAGCCCGAGTGCCTAACAGAGGTCTAAGCTTTTAGTACTTTTTTTTTTGGAAAACTAGTAACTGATTTATGTTTTTGTTTTGGATACACAGACTAGTTTCATTGCCTTAATAAGGACAAACTATTTTCTAGAAAAAGCCAGTGGTGGGTAATTTCTGGGTCTCAATTCAATTTTGTCTTTCTCTCCTCTGCCACCTGCTGGCAGAACTTGAGTATTACTGGTGCTGCTATGCAGTGGGAGTAACTGTTGGCCCTACAAACTAGGCTAACATACAACTCTTATTTAAAAATTACCCGAGCTTCTAACTAGTCAGACATTTTTCAGGAACTGTAACTCACTATAGTTTTAACTGTGCCATGAAAAGTAACGTTGTTCTTTTACAGTGTCTTTTAAAAAATCTTTTATTTAGTCTGTTCTTTGGCAGTTTCATCCACCCACATAGTGGGCTCTGATCACTTCCGCTCTCACCCTCTCACCCCTGTTATCACCTGCTGCCTAGAGGGAATCCATGACTGGTACTATAAATCCAGTTGAAAACCCCTGGCTAAGAGGTGTTAGATTCTAGGGTAACTTACTACTGTTCTGTGTCACCTCTAAAGTGACAGAACACCAAGCTGCATTCCAGACACGTACGCTTACACCCACAAGCAAATGCTACTCTCTGTCTTAGTCAAAAACGTCCCTTTGTGACGAAAGGCAGGGGATGCAGATACATGACTGCTCAAGAGACTGAGAGGAAGTGATGGTCCAGTGCCCAGACATAAACTTTTAACGTAAATGCTTCAGTGGCATTAGTCATGGGTGTGACACGGGGCTCCTTCAAGCTGCCCTTGTGTGATACCCTGAGTCAGGGGGTAGTTTGCATAAGAAATGTGACAATTTGCAAGAGAGTTTTGAATCAGAGATCATCATCTGTTGAAATTACTGTGGCAGTAAAGATGCACATACAGCTATTACTCAAGTGTTTAAAATGTTCCAACTAAGTCTAAGTATTAGCTGAGTGAAAGGCAATTGTGACCATAAAATTAATAGCAAACAAAGCCTTTTTTGGTATAAATCTTTGTTCAGCAACATGCCTACATCCACTTTAGAAGATACATTTTACTAAGCATCTTTAAGATTGATATATTTTTATGTGTACGGGTATTTTGGCTGCGTGTATGACTATGCACCACTTTTGTGCAGTGGCCACAGAGGCCAGAAGACTGTGTCAGGTTCCCAGGAACTGGGGTTACAGACAGTTGTCAGCAGCCATGTGGGTGCTGGAAAGTGAACTTGGATCCTCAGGAAGAGCAGTCGGTGTTCTTAACTGCTGAGCCATCGCTCAAGACCTAGGAGATATTTTTAAATTAAATCCAACCCACATTAAGCACATTGTGCTAAGTCACCAAGATGAATAAGACTCATTCCACAGCCTTAGCATTTGAAACCCAGCTATTAGGGGATTAAGTAAAGATTTTAGCTAGTCTGCTCCTTTTCCTCCAGACTGTATGGCTATAACTTTTCCACTTACAACTCTGTGGATTGAAAAGCAAGGGTAAGATACCCCAACTGCTTGGCACCCACAGAGGGGAAACCGAATACACTTAGCCCAAATGACACAGGATACTGTAGGAATGCTCTGTGCCTGGAAAGATGGGTCTTGCTTGGGGTTGTCTGGCAGATGGCCACCGCTTACCTTCCCTCCCATTTGACTGCTTTTACATGCATTGCTCATTGTCCATGGTCCAGCTTCATGGAACAGTACCAAATAAATGAAATCAGAGGCTCTTTGTCTATCTGATGCTGAAAAAATATCAGCTTTATAACTCTTGCTTCTGGTGATGGCAATAGTTTCTTTCTTTGGGTTAGCTTTAGCATCTACAGAAAGTGATATTGTCACTTGGCATGTCACCTGGAGTCCTATTGTTCAGGACTTCGATGCAATGGTTCCTCTGACTGCTAACAAGCAGGGGAAAGGTGGCAGGGCAGGTGCTGGCTGGACTTTGGTGGCAGGATGGTTGTCCTGGTTTGTATGCAGGCATATTGTGGTGGATGTACTGGAAAGGGAACAGAGCTTGGGGAACAGTGTTGAGGTCTGTGAGACACACTAACCTGAGAGTTAGACAAAAGAAGCAGCAAGAAAATAATCAGGTAACTGCAGACTTGGAAATATAAGAACTAACAGAGCCAAGCCAGGAGACAAGCAGAGGTGTGGGCATCATGGCTGACAGCCACAGCGATCAAGGGCCACTCTTGGGTACCGTCCCTCGAGAATGACGTGTTGGGTGCTAGGATGTTGCTGAAATGGTCGATGTAGAGGTAAGAAGTACAGGTGTGGTCAGCTTCACCAGGGAGGATGGAGGGTGTCTGGGAGGGCATTTGTGTGGGACAGATAATGGTCTCTCTTGGGTTTTGTAGCAGAGGAGTACACAGTGCCAGCACACTTGTCACTTGTGCTGAGGACTGAGTTTAGCTACATGCTTTGTGCATTTGCATTGCACTGCCCATGCCCTGCATGTCTGCTGTCATCACTCTTATGGGGGCACAGGGTTCCAGGTGTGCCCCTCCTGTGGCTCTGGAGCCAGAGATATTCTGAAGAGGTGCCTTGAAAATCAAGCATAAGTGGAGATGCACTTCTTCTTCTCCCAGGGGACAGACAGCAGGAGCTGGTGAATGTCCCCTTTGCTCCCTCCAGCAAGCATTTCCCACCTTTTGATGCTATGCCACAATATTGTCATCTACAAAGTTCGTGCTCAAGAGCCTCACAATCAAGTTCAAAATAACATTTATTTTGTTCTAAATAAGTTTACAACTTTTGTCTTGAGCCACATTCATAGCTACCTTTTGCTACTTACAGCCCCTGGCCACAGAATGTTTCTCCATCATGTCTAGTACAGAATGGAGAGGGGCCTGTTGAATAACCACCTGGACAGGCAAGAAGCACCCATCCAGGGAACAGTGGCAGGGTTACATACTTCTGCCTTTGCCTCACCACACCCACAAATCAGTATCCTGTAGTCTCTGGACAGAGTGGGAAAGAATCTACATGCGTCATTCTGGATTGCAAATCATATAATGACAATTTTCATCCAAGCTATCTGGGCACCACACCAAATCATAAGTGGCAGGAGAGTTGGAAAATCATCCATTTGCATCTCATGTTCCTTTGTCAATACTGAGATACCCTGCTTATCTCTATGATGCTTTGGATAAAATCTTATTAAAGTAATTCTGGCCCTTTGGCAGAATTATCTCAAGCTGTCTGACTCTGTCAGGACACAGTCTACAGGTATCTCATTTCCCTTCAGAAACCTAACAGAAGCCAGTTCAATCTTCAGGCCATATTCTCGGCTCATGTAGCCTGAGCACAACAAAATGGGTGCAATAAGAGCTCATGAATTAATCCTCCAATTACCAGGTGGAACCATTGTAGACTCATCAAGGCTTTGAACATAAAGAACTTCAGCCCCTGCTTTGCCCCTGTACACACAAAGAACCAAAGACCTAAATTCTAGTCCCAAAGCCATTAGGCCAGTACTCTTATGAGAAAGATAGAAGCAGCTATCAGAGGTTTCTGTTTGTGCTAACTATTAAACTTGCAAAGTTCGTGTGTGTGTGTGTGTGTGTGTGTGTGTGTGTGTGTGTGTGTGTGTGATGATGATGTTACATGTGTGTTACATGATGATAATCTGGGGCATTGGTCCTTGTTTCCTATCTTGTTTCAAACAGTTTTCCTGCATTGTTTCTGCTGTGTAGGCCAGGCTAGCTAGTTTGGGAGCTTCTGGGAGTTTTCCTGTCTCTCTGGGAGCCTCCCATCTCTCTGAGGGTACTGAGACTGACTATGCTCATGCTGCATGTCCCACTTTGCTTGGCTTTGGGGACCTGAATTCAGGTCTTCATGCTTGCATAGCAAGTGCTCTTACACACAGAACCATCTTCGCAGCTCAGACTCAAGTCTCTTGAAGAGAAAACAAAACAAAAATCAAAAAATCTAATCGCCAAACTAATGTCTGGGGTAAATCACATGGTCTTCCAGGTTTTAGAAACTGTGGGAGATGGTGGCGGTGGAGAGTAAGGGACACAAAGCCTTTGTGTTTATAGTATCGTCCCTTCAGAGAACAACCATTTCAGGGTAATGACAGCTAAGATGCCCTCATCTTATATAGGGAGAAGACTATAAGTGTGCAGTAAACCGGCGTTTCCTTGTTAGGAGGATCTCAAGTCACCCCCAAAGAGTCAGGGTCAATTTCCAGCCCCAGGAGCCTGACAGCCACACAAGGATTTCCAGAGTTCACTTTCCCCGTTGATCCTGACTGTGGAGTGGCTGCCAGAAGGACCCTGGATCTGTGTTACAGTCTAGACCTGATGTGGATCCCTTCACACATGTCACATTCCATATAAAACAACAGTCATGGTTTTCTTTGAGCCTATCAAAACACCATTTTTAAAAATGTCACTGAAACTCCGCCCTTTCCCTCAGTCCTATCTTCCTTTTGCTCTGAGAGAGGCTACATGCTTCCTCCAGCACATGGGCTCCTTTCTTGCAACAGTTAATAAATATGACATTGGTAGGCTAGGGATTTTTCTCTGGTGGTGCTAGCTGACTGGGTTAGGACACTGGATGAACCTGGGATTAATTTTTTTTTTTTTTTATCAGGAGGATAGGAAAGGAATAGACAAAGATGAAAGCTGATGAGCAAAACCCAAAGGTGTTGTTTCTCTCTGAAATCTTTAGATTTTAGGACGGCTCACACCAGCCATTTATAAGCTTGATTTATAAACCGTTAGATTGCTAAGCATGTGGGTATGTTCTCACTGTTGGCAACCACAAGCACAGGGAGAGCTCAACGAGAAGGCCCACGTTGCTCAGATGCTGTGTTGGTTGTTTTTTTTTTAGCTGCCTGTCTTTGTTGAGGTACTTCAGGGATGCAACCTTGGGGCATGGTAACACTCTGCCTGAAGGGACAGAGGCCCTTCTCGCCATTCCTTCTGCCTGGCTAAAAAGTTAGATCCATTCCTAAAGCTAGCTTCTAAGGTCTAGTCCCTTATTTGGCCACTTCCTCCTGAGCCTCATTACCAAGGTCCAGCTATCAAAGTATTGAAGTACAGCAATCAAAATCCCCCTTTGGCTCACCTAATTAACAAGTCCAATCAAAATATACCACCACATCCTGGCCAATACTAACACAGATCTCCCCTTTTGATCTTCTTACAAACTGTCTGGCCGGGCAGTGGTGGTACACCCTTAATCCCAGTGCTTGGGAGGCAGAGACAGTCAGATCTCTGTGAGTTTGAGACCAGCCTGGTCTACGAGAGCTAGTTCCAGGACAGGTTCCAAAGCAATACAGAGAACCCTGTCTCTAAAACACCCAAACAAAACAAAACAAAACAACCAAACAAATTGCCTGAGTCAGAAAGCAGCCTCTTTAACTTTTCTTCCCTGTTTAATAAAGGATCTCTCTGTGAAGACAGGTGTTTGGGTGTGGTCTGTGCCTACTCTGGGGTCCAGGATGAAGATCCCACTGTGTGTGGGGGTGGGGGACATCCTCCTCCATTGCCTGAGTGTTTTCTGTGCTTGTGATCTTGATCCATGAAGACCCCAGTATGACAGTGAATGTCTGTTTCTGTGTGCTCCATGCTCTGTTTACTTTGTCAGCCTGCCCTCTTTGGTGCTAGAGTGAGGCCTATGGAATGCTTATGGAAACACTCGTGCACCAAGGTTGGGTGAGCATCTCTGGTTGGCAATATTCGACATGACCCATCACATATCACTGCTGAAGGATTCTGGGTGGCTGGGCTGGAAGGGGGACACCTGGGAGCTGGTTTCTCCTGGAGTTGGCCCATGTGCCCACTCGCTCACCCGAATCTGTTTTTTCACTGTGAGAAACAGAGCTGTGAGCACAGATTTTCTGAATCTTTAAGTCCCACTGCTGGGTGAGCCCGTGGGTTATCTTGGGAACCTCTAACACAATGTACATATGAGCAAACCATCCTGCAGGTGATTTATGTGGTGAGGGACTGCCTCATCGGCTGGGCCCTCTCTTATCTTCCTTGCTTGGGCTTCCCACATAGGCGTACCTTTCCCACAGGTGGTAGAGCATTCTGTTGTTCCCAGCTGCTTCCAGTTGTGGTCCCGGCTTCGCCTGGGGGGCTGTGGTGCTGGTGGCACCAAGTTGTCTGGTCGGTGGGCAGGGAATCTATCTGGATGCCTGATGGGGAAGGTCTGCGTGTGAGTGGATTCTGATGTCAACACCTCAGGGGCCTCGCCAGGTGAGTCTTCCTTCTCCTGGTTCTTCCCCCTCTCGTCTCTGTCTTCCAGGCCTCTGTCTTCCGTTTCCAGCTGTCCATTGAAAGGCTCTCCTAGGAGAGGCGGCATAAGCACAGAGGTGAGATTTCCTTGGTCACCGAGATGAAAAGGGAGACGGCTTTGCCACTGGACAGAGTGTAACACAAGTTCATTTGAAGCCACAGTAGCATTTCTCTCATATTTAAAACATTAAAAATCAGTAAGAAGGAGAGATGGCTCAGTGGTTAAGAGCTCTGCTCATGTAGAGGATCCAAGTTCAATTCCCAGCACCCAACTGTCTATAACTCCAGTCCCAGAGAATCCAACACCCTCTTCTGGCCTCCTGGGGAATCAGGAACACATGTGGCACACAACAAAACACTCATACATATAGAGATATGTAAAAAAAGTCAGTAAGAAATTGTCAAAGGCCATGGGAAGACAGTCCCTCATCTACATATATACAGTCAAAAACCTCTCAACTTTACTCATAATCAAACTCTCATCTATGAAAACAGGACTCGGAGACCCTCACTTTTTTTTTAACCTCACACTAAGGATTAGAGTCCCTAAATCCTCTGCTGAAAGGTAAAATCCCCCCTTTCCACTACTCATGAGCTTGCAAATAGGTGCCAACTTTTGGAGAGCAGTTTGGAGCATATGCTCCAAACTTTAAATGCACGCACTCTTTGATCTACTTATGTACCTTCTAGAATATTTGCTGTCACACATTCTTATTCTTTTACTTAAGGCCTGTGCATAGAAATATGGTTACTAGGGGCTGGAGAAGTGGCTCAGCTGTTAAGAGCACTGGCTGCTCTTCCAGAGGACTGGGGGTTCAATTCCCGGCACCCACATGGCAGCTCACAACGGTCTGTAGCTCCAGTTCCAGGGGGTTTGATACCCCCACATAGACACAGAGGCAGGCAAAATACCAATGTATATAAAATAAAACTAAATCATTAAAAATTAAAAAAGAAATACGGATACTAAAGTATTCTTTGAAATAGCAAGATAACAAGATTTCAATGTGTACTAACAGTAAAAATTAAATAACACCAAAGCACAGTTATGAGGTGGAATAGAAAAGAATGCAACATACATATGCTCTAATACAGCAGCATGACTGATGTGTTGTTTGGTGAACAAAAATGCATAGGTTTGGGTTTGCATACACACAGGCACGCGTGTGCAGATGTGGTAGGTCAGTTTTGAGAGATGGCATATCTGTGTTTCCCTTCCTCTTCAAGTCTGAAGAAGTATCTATGCTCTTAGATTTCCTTGCTTATTTTCATTTCAACAGATAAAATGAAAACTGTTCAGTTTGAGGAGGATCACTCTCCCTTGGTACAGTGAGAACCTGGGTTCTCTGGAAGGATGGAGCAGAGTTCCCGGAAGCATCAGTGGAGTAAGGCAAGGGGAGGGAATGAGGGAGACGGCCTCTTTAGACAGAGCTGTCTGAAAGCTCTGGCAGAGCCTGAAGCTTTGCATTTACTGAGCACCAAGGACCCTGAGACTCACTACATAATGTCCTTGGAGCAGACCACATCTGGGGTGAGATTGGAGGTTGGCTCTCAGTTCCACCATAATCTGGAGGGTTCCATGAGAGTCCTCCTATGAGCACCTCAGTGGAGTCAGTGCAGAGAGACAGGGTGGGGTGGGGTGG
Source organism: Phodopus roborovskii (assembly GCF_943737965.1). Taxonomy (NCBI): domain Eukaryota; kingdom Metazoa; phylum Chordata; class Mammalia; order Rodentia; family Cricetidae; genus Phodopus; species Phodopus roborovskii. Next base: position 36,560,100 of record NW_026126517.1, read on the forward strand.
GGTGGGGGTGGGTAGGTATTGGGTCCAGGTGGTGCTTTTGCCCATACTAGATCCCAGGGCCTTTCCTTATTACTTGCTGCATGTATGTGTGTACATGGGAACCTGTCATACGTGTTTAGCCTCTGCAGTGACTGAGAGGGAATCTTCTGCTGACTTTAAAAAAAGGATAATGTTCAGGTTGGATTTGAGTTGACTAACTGAAGACAATGTTATTTTGTATGTAGATATATTATCTGCAGAGAGACTGTATTTGAATAGAAAAAGGGCAGGGCAGAATTCATCTCACTGGTGAGAGAGAGAGAGAGAGAGAGAGAGAGAGAGAGAGAGAGAGAGAGAGAGAGAGCGCTCCTCCCTGGGAGGAAAACGGAGTTGAAGGCTCATGCTTTTTTTTTTGTTGTTATCGTTTTAATTTATGTTATTATTTTTCTCTTTGTGTATGCATGTGTACATATGTGTACATGTGTTTCCACATATGTGAATGCACACATGCATGAGGAGGCCTGAGGTGAAAATCAACAGTCTTGCTTGATTGCTCTCTACGGTATTCAAGGCGAGGTCTCTCAGCTAAACCCAGAGCTCCCTGTTGCAGACAATCTAGCCAGCCTGCCTTCTGAGTGCTGAGACTGCAGGGGGCTGCCACGCCCACCTGCCAATTAAGTTGGTTCTGGAGATCTGAACTCTGGTCCTTTCCTTGCTGGGTATATAGCCCTGATACTACTTTTAGAGCCTTTTAGGTGGGCAGAAGGCACAGAGTACCATGGCCAGAGGTATCTTCAGGGGTCCTTAAAAAGGAAAAAAAGAAAAAAAAGGGTACCTGAGAATGAGAGATGATATAGCAGATGAAGCCCAATGGGAGTGAGACATGAGGTGCGCACTGTGTTAGCTTTGGAGGTGGAGGAAAGAATCAGAGACCATGGAGGCTAAAACAGGAGAGGAATGGGTTCTTCCTGGGGCACCTTGGTCTTGGCCTCATGAAACCAAATTCAGACCTCTGACTCTGACCTTCAAACTGTAAGACAACTATCTGCATCTTAATCTAAGGTACTGGTTAGAAGGTCATTTGCTAGGGCAGCAACAGGAAGCCAACGTAATCATCTCAGATGCAGAATCAGGGTGTCTAATTTAGGACATTTCATTCGCTTGATCCTAAGCCAATCAGTGAGGCTCACATGGCAAAGCATGTTCTGAAATATGTATCCACAGGATTTCTCTGCATTGTTAGGGCACAATGAGAGAGAGGGACACACACACACACACACACACACACACACACACACACACACACACACACGAGAGAGAGAGAGAGAGAGAGAGAGAGAGAGAGAGAGAGAGAGAGAGAGAGAATGCTTTAAGAGAAAGTGACTCGGAATACTTGGTGTAGACAAGGGCCTCTACCTGGTCTCCTGTGGGGTGGCACCTGTGGGCTGATGACATTGTTCCCCATGATCACATACTCGTAGTGGACGCCTGGGTTGGGCTGCTGGTGTATCATCTGAGGACACAAAGTCAAAGTCACCACAACCCCCAAACACCCTGATTCTCTGCTGGCTTGAGTCTCAATAACACAAGTGCTACTGTAATTAAATGTGCAAATTCTCATCTAGTGACAGTAATAACCCTGTGGCATGTTGGACGAAGTTACTTCCAGTGGCTTCTTGTGGGCTGCTTTTGAAGAATTCAAGACTTCATGTGTTCATGAATCAGAAGAAAAATGAGTGAATGGCCAAGATTTTTTCAAGATAAAAGTGAAGGTTTTACAAACTGGACAGGGTCTACAGTAGGAGGACCTGTGGCTGGCAGCCAGTCTCAGCCAGGGCTTGGATCTGTGGCCTCTGAATGTCCTAAGCTCCTCACACTGCAGAGGAACCTGTCTGAGCACTAGGTGGTGACACAGAGTCAAGCAAAACAAGGACCAGATCTCCTGGGCAGGATTAGCCTAGAAAATCAGGGGCCCGTTAATGTTCTATAGGCTAAGGTTGGCTGGCTAAGGTCAACTCCCCCTCCCCCCCCCAGGCCTTGAAATATAATGAAATGGAGTGGAAAACCAAAACCCAGACCAAACAAACAACAACAAAACCCCAAATAAATAAAAACAAAAAACATAAAAAAACCCTCACATACAAAAAATATATGTCTTTCTGGGTCATATTTTTTGAGGAGACAATGACAAAAACAAACAAACAATAAAAATTAAAAGTCAGTAGGATGGCCAGCAGGAAGCTGTGTGGGCTGCAGAGGAACAAGGAAGTGAGGAAGGTCAACAGAACTAACCCCTGCCTACCACCCTCCCTTGTCCACAGCTGTTATGGTAGAAGGCAGGGGGATGGGTGGATTGGAGCAACAGCACTAAAGCCTACAATATAATTGGGAGGCAAGCAAGGGGACACTGTCTTGCTGATATTTCTGCTCCGTAAAGTGGTTCTTGCTGACTGGCTTTTGCAACCCAGGGTCAGTCTCTACATGCCTAATTTTAATTACTTCATCAGGAAGAGAGAGAAGAATGACAGACTTTGAAGTCTTGTTAGCCTGCACGTACCCCTGAGTCACGTCTGCACTGGGGCCCTGTCTGCATTGCCTTTCTCCCTACTAGTGAAACAGGCTCCCCCATCACTCACCCAGAGGCCTGCAGATGTGAGAGGCACTCAGCTCCTCATACCACAAGCCAAGACCAACTCACTGACATTGCCGAAACACGGCACTGAGCACTGGACCCCTGAGGGGCACGTCCATGCGACTGCAGGCCCTTGCTGTCAACCCCAAGCCCCTCAATTCCCTTTGTACACGGGTTTCTCCTGCACTCTCCTGTGCCTCTCTGTGTGAACAAACACTGGATTTGGCCACTGAAGGCTTTTGCTGTTTATGGGATTATTGTTGGCTACCTTTCCTAGACCACCCACAGGAGGCTTTCACTACAGAGCCTTCACCTCTGATACCATTCAAATTTACCCAAAGCCAACCAACCAAGTGGAAAACTCACAAAAAAACCCCAAATTAACTAAAACAAGGCATCTTTTGTAACTTTTAGCCTACTATCTCCTAAGAGGAACAAACCAGAACTGTAGAGTCTGAGAAAGCAATCACAATGAATGTTATTTCGAACCCTGACACAGCAAATTTTGGAGACCAGCGTGGCTCTGGGAACAGTAGGCATCTGTGTATTTATTTTAAGTGTTTGTTTCTTGTCACCCTTTAGTTTCTCATCTTTTCAGAAGACTGGATTCTGGTGGCTTCATGTGTGTGTGCACATGTGTATGTGTGCATGTGGAGGTCAAAGGTCAAGGTCATAACTCTACAGGAGTAGACTCCCATGCTGTTTGAGGCGGGGTCTCTGACTAGGACCTGGGGTTCACCCATTGGGCTAGGCTGGCTGCCTCCACAGTTCTGGAATTACAGGCGTGTGGCACCACACCCATCTTTTACCATGGGTGTTAAGGCTGGAACTCAGGTTCTCATGTTTGTAAGACAGGCACTTTATAGACAGAGTGAGCTCCCCAGGCCCCTCTGGTAGCTTTCTTAGAAAGACCATTAGAAACAACTCTTGGCCAATTTAATATTAATATTCTGGCTTCAGCTAAAGTGATCACAGGCCCGTCTGTGGGAAGCAGGGCATTGTGGTGCAGCTCCATCATTTCTGCCGGGGTCACCTGGAGTGTTCCTTCTCTATTTGCCTTGATAGAGCTGAGAAGGTTGGGCCTGGAGTGGGTTGCTTTGCACTTGGCATTTTCTTTCTTCTGCCATAAAAGAAAACATGCCAAATTAGCACTGAGAGGAAAGAGCCTGGAGGAGCTCCAGGGCTTGTGAAACAGGCATTTGTTTGCCTCTGATTTGGTTCAACAAGTAAAATTGGTTTTACTGGGTCCATAAACTCTGAGGGTAATGAAGCACCTGGTAGACTTTATGATTTCTGGGAGTCTTATACATTCAGGGGTAAATGTCAAAGACCAACACGCCAAACATTGAAAGGGGGTCCCTCAGACAGGCTTCACTCAAACGAGTTTATCCAGCCTGGGCAAAGGCAAGTTGTTTATTTGTTCAGAGTGTGTTTCTTGGAAGCCATAGGATCCCAAATCCAGAGGGCACCCCCAAACACCCAAACTCACATAGACATCCAGGATCTCATTGGTGGGACCTTCGGCCAGAAAGGACTCTCCAGCAGTGCTGGAGATCTCATTCGGTCGCTTGTAGGTGAACATCGTTCCTCCACCCTCATACTTGCCCGGGCGATCGATTGCCCAGTTCCCATTGATGATGGAGCGGCCAGAGCGACTTCGCAAGGCTGTGGAGACAAATGTGACGGTGTGTCTGGTGAGCTCAGGGTGTGCACAAGAAAGCAATATGAGTACCCCAAACCAACCATCCATCTAATGATCCTCTGGCTTGATCACTCCTTCACCTCAATCATTACCTTCCATGTGGATTTGGGAAAAGCAAACAAACAAAGATGGGTGACTGGGAGTGACTGGGAGAAAAGGATGTGAGACGGGAAAAGACAGTAAGGGAAGAATTAGTCATGAGGGATAGAAACTACTTTATGTACTTGTGTCACTGCAAAGGTAAGGGGCTGTAGACTCCAGCCCACATGCTGATTTGGGCCTAGTGTGGGTGCCCATAGAGATGGCTGCACTCGATCTTGGCACAAGGACAGAGTTCAAAATTGTCCTCAGCAAGTCATAAGACCTAAAGGTCAAAGGTGTAGCTACAGTAGGATGTTTGGCTATGTTATCCTAAATAACAGCAGACCTGAATCTGAGGTGTGGCTACTCCTGACCTCAAGGCTAGGGAACAAGAAGTTGGAGCTAAGGTGTGGTTACTGAACCCTGAGAATAAGTGAGGAAGAAAAGTCTGTTTGTTCTGTATACATGATACTGTGTTCCCCTTTTTGGATCAGGTATGTAAGAGTGGTGAAAAATAAACTCTGTGGCATTTCAGTATTGACTGATTTGCCCTCCTGACTTTTATTTTGTGTCTCTGTCTTTTCTTTATTGTCTATAGCTTTCCCTCATCCACACACCCCCCACTCAGCTATGAACTTGGGGCCACTCGGCTGGTTCCAATTGCAGCCTCACAAAGACCGCTTCCGACAGCCTATGGATGGTCTTAGTTTGGCTTTCGTAGTGTTTATCTTTTTGTTTTGTTTTAATACAACGAAGCCTAAATTTAAGAACTGGGAGAGTTCACATGAAAAAATCGAGAGTCCTGGCCTTTTTTGTAAAACAGGAAGGCATGTTAACACTGGCCCTACATTCTCTCAGGGTGCAGGCAACAGGTGCTCTGAGGGACACTGATTCTATATGGGCCCTAGCACTCACTGAAGCTCTGCTTGCCTGGACAACACCAAGCCAGCAAGGGAGCGCTAACTGGACTCAATAGGCTACATCAGTAACAGAGATGGACATGAAGGTGGCAGGGGACATGTTGATGACTGTCTGGAGAGAGTGGCAGGTGTGCTGCAGAGGGTACCTCAAGATTCAGAATACATGTATGGGACTGTCAAAGAATAAATAAAAAGGTATTCTACAAAAATTAATACAGATGTTTAGACAAAAGGGCATCTCCATTTTAAACACCACAAACATAGTAGACCTCCATCTCTTTGTGCCTTCACTTTACAGAACAAATTGACTTAACTTTTAAAACTCCATTATGGAAAATATAGCTATAAACAAAGTTAGACAGGAACTGTTAGTAACACCCACTGTAATTATCTATCACCCAGTTTCAATAAGGGTCACACCCATGGCCCATCTTACCACATTCTGCAAAGCCGAGATTCTGCTTATTTTTAGTATAAGAACTTTTGTTCCTGTACCCATTTTTAGCAGTGCGCTTGTAGCTAGCTTTCCCAGAGACTAGGCCTTCATAGCCAGAAGCTCCGTGAAGGGACATAAGGGTCTCCATACTTAGGCACCCCCCACCCTGTACACCCCAGCCTGACTGGAGTAGCAAAAACCAAGGGCAGGAACTAAAGGAGAGCACATTGAGCACCTTAGACATTTAGGCTTAGAGGCTGACGGTACAGACAGCTCAGTGGGTAGCGTGCCTACATGGCATTGCAAGAAGCCTAAGTTCTACCTCCAACACTGCATAAAATTGGGACTGGGCAGCTCATCCTGGATGCCAGCACTTGGGAGTAGAGGCAAGAGGATCAGAATTGCAGTCATCCTTGGTTACCTGGTGAATTTGAAGTCAGTAGGGTAGTACCTGAGATTCTGTCTTAGAAGAAGAAGGAGAAGGAAAAGAAGAAGAAGGAGAAGCAGCAGCACACTTAGGGGTCTGGAGAGATGGATCAGCAGTTAAGAACACTTGCTGCCCTGGCAGAGGACCAGGGTTCAATTCCCAGCACCCACATGATGCTCCCAGTGGATGCGATGCTCTCTTTGGCCTCTTTGGCAGGTACCAGTCTTGTGCATGGTGCACAGATCAAATACACGCGAAATGAACTTTTAGAGAAGAAGCACACTTGGGGCTGGAGAGATAGCTCAGCAGTTAACAAAGCCTGCCTGCTACTCTTCCAGAGGGCTTGGGTTTTGTTTCCAGCAATCATACCGGGTAGCTCATAACCAGGTGTAACACTGGCTCCCTCTTCTGGTCTCTATGAGTAACTCACATGAAACTCATGAAAATATGCTGAAAAGAAAATAACTAAAACAAAGAAAGTTCATTTCTCTGAATGGTTAAGACAGGGTTTCCTTTAGCTTCTGCTCTCAACAGTCCATTGAAAGAAATTCAAGTGGATGTCACTACTGCTTCCGTGTCGATAAGCCTGCTCCTGGGTAACAACTGCTCATCTTACAACATCTCTGCAATGCTATCCCTCCATCCAGAAACGTCCCCTCACCTCTAAATCTTTTGTTTTTTTTTTTTCAAGACAGGGTTTCTCTGTGTAGCCCTGGCTGTCTTGGAACTCACTCTGTAGATCAGGCTGGCTCAAAACTCAGAGATCCGCCTGCCTCTGCCTCCAGTGTTAAAGGTATGCCACACCAGAGCCTTACTCATTCCTTATGCTGGTTTCCTCTGGAAAGTCCTCTGCCCAGTCCAGCCTGTTTCTTCCCTCGAGTGCACTATGAGACACAAAGCCTTCCTGCAAGGCCTCCTCCATCCATCATTTGTCTCCCACTAAGACCCCAAAAGGCCAAGATGCTTGCTGATGATAACTCACAGCCCAGCTCGAGGCTGCAGCCCAGCTAACTACATAGAGAATACTGGAGAGGAAAAGAAAAAAAAAAGGTGGAGGGGGGAGGGAAAGAATAACAATAACAGACAGGTGACTCACAGAGAATCAAGTTCAAGTATGCCATAAGCAACTGAAGTGTTCTGTCAACTTCTAACACAAACCCAAACCACTCTGAGTTATTTTTGACTCACTATATTGGATTAACATAAAAAGTTCAATATAACCAACATCACTAGGTACAAAGTAAGCAAGTAAGCACACAGTGCAGCTGATGAGATTTTAACTTGACTCTGCCACACTGGAGGGCAGTTTGATCCCACTGTTAAAACCCCATGTGCACTTTGGTTAAAGAATTCTACTTCTGGAAAAGTACCTGAGCAATCGATTTCTGGAAGTAGACAAAAGTGTTTGTGGTGTTCCCCAAGTACACAAACTATCTTCATATTTATCAGAAGAGATTGCTTAAGTAAATTATAATGCTGCTGTCCACACGATGGATGCTCCAATGCCCCAGACTGAATGAGAGCAGTGTGGGTGTAGGAGAGAACTCCATGATTTATTTAAAAAATAGGTGTTGGCCCCTGGCAGGGCGATGGTAGCACATGCCTTTAATCCCAGCACTTGGGAAGCAGAGGCAGGTGGATCTCTGTGAGTTAGAGGCTAGCCTAGTTTACTGAGCAAGTTCCAGGACAGCTAGAGCTGTTACACAGCGAAACCCTGTGTAGAAAAACCAAAAGGAAAAGAAAAAAATGTGTATGTATGGAGTGTTAATGCATGTGTGCACTCAGGTGCTTGTGTGTGCCATGGTGTACTTGTGTAAGTCAGAGAGCATGGGGGTCCCCACCTTCCACTTTGTTTCACATAGGATCTCATTACCACTGTATTCACCAGGCTATCTGGTCCATGAGCTTCTAGGGAGTCTCATGTGTCCACCTCCCATCTTGCTGTAGGAACGCTGGAGTCACAGATGTGTTACCACACCTGGATTTTTGTAGTTCTGGGGATCATGCTTATGTGGCAAGTGCTTTGCACTGAGCCATGCTCCAGTCCAGGGATTTTAAAATGATATTTATAAAATAGCCAGGTGATGGTGGCACACACTTTTAATCCCAGCACTCAGGGGGCAGAGGCAGGCGGGTCTCTGAATTAGAGGCCAGCCTGGTCTACACAGTGAGTTTCAGGGTAGCCAGGGCTACACAGAGAAACCCTGTCTCAATAAACAAACAGACAGACAAACAAAAAACCCAAATAAAGCAAAAATCAAAACAGAAATGAAGACCTGTGTGATGTTATTTGATTTATCATGTTTGTCAGTGAAACTTACACACATATATGTATATAAATGCACACAAAACTATTTAGAACAGCAGTCACTTGCCTGTCAGCATCGGGACAGGAACTGGATATGGGTGAATGTGGGAGAAGAGAAAGAAGACTTTTGGTTTCCATTTTTACTCACCCCTTTTCAAGACAGGGTCTCTTTATGTAGCCCTAGCTGGCCTGCTACTTGCTACCTAGACCAGATTTGCCTTGAACTCACAGAGATCCTCCTGCCTCTCCAGGCCAGTGGTAGGATTAAAGGCATGTGCCATGATGCTCAGTGCCTCCTTTTGTACTTTCATTATCATTTAAAATTCATTACACATGTATTCATTAAAGTGTAAATATTTAAAAATTTAAATACACAGGACTCAGCACCAGCAGAACCCCCCCCCCCCGCAGTGTTTAGTACCCCCTCACCCCTGTCAGCTTCTCCCATTTATGACATCAAAAGCTCTGAATTGGGGTGGTTTCTGGCTAAGGTTTTTTATTTGTTTGTTTGTTTTTGAGACTAAGGTTTTATATGGAGGAAGAGGTAATTCTCTGGACTCTCAGCAGTATCTGAATTACTCCACATGGGGAATCAAGGACAGCTGATCTGGAGTCTTTTTTTACCATGACTGCCGTTCCCACCACGTCCCTTCTGAAGGTTTGGATGGCCCTTCCACCATGCAGTAGCAACTAATTGAAACGGACCTATCAGACCTTTAGCAATATGGTCATGATTCCTTGTGGCTGCTTCTGACAGAGCTCCAGACAGAGCCTCACCTGGCCATGCATGGAGAGAATAGTAGCAGCCACACATTATGTGCCTGTAAACAGCTCCAGCCCTAACTAAGAAAGTATTCTTCAGATTGTCAAGAAGTCTTGTTACATCTTGATGTCCTCCTGATGAATTTTCATGTTTAGGAACTGGGGAGGTGGCTTAGTGGGTAAAATGTTTGCCAGGCAAGCATGAGAACAGGAGTTCAGATATCCAGAACCTACATAAAAACTGGCACGGTGGCACATATCTGTGACCCAAGTTGTGAACTGGGTTAAAGGGACAGAGATAAGAAGACTCCTGGAGCTTGTTGGACAATCTAGCTGACCTGGTGAATGCCAAGTCCAATGAGAGAGACTCTTTCAAAAAGAAAGCTGTGGTGATTAAGATAGCCACCATCAACATCTGGCCTACACACACACACACACACACACACACACACACACACCATATACAAATAAATAAAAAAAGAACTCCAATGTTAAAACAATCCTCCTTCCCTCAGGTAGTTGGTAGACATGTGCAAAGATGATCGCAAATTCTGTTAGCAAAACAAAAATCGGGTATACCTTCTGACCTTCTGAGGCAGACCGGTGTGACAGAATATCCACATGATGGCCCTTGTTAGAGAAGCGCACAAACTTGGCAATCCCTCTGTTCACATTCACTTTGGTGTTCTGCTTTGGGACAGATTCAAACCCGTGTGTTCTCAGCATACCTAGTAATCACACTTGGACCAGAAACCAGACAGCCTTTGAGCAAGAAGGCTGGCACCCTCTGGGCACTCCACGATCACAGGTTTGAGGCTCAAAGAAGGGAAACACCACAGCTTTGTTCTTATTTTGTTGCTAAACTGTAGCTAAGTATTGGTAATTATCATTCTGTAAAATACGAGAACATTTGATTGATTCTGACTCCAAATTTCCTTTGAATCCTTAATGACTTAAAAGAGTTTATCTGTGTTGTCCAGCCTCAAATAACACATGAAATGGAACCAGGTTATAGCTTGTCAGAAAAGAAGCCAGGCAAAAAAGTAGTGGGGGGAAGTAAAGAAAAGGCAAACCCTGGGACTTCATGTGCCACAAGAGTCCTGGCACCAATACAACATGGAGTGGACATGCATAAAGTTCAAGTCCCTTCCCATGTCCTAGGCATCTGGTGTATCTCCCCCATTCTCAGATCCAGCTCAAGACAAGCCCTGCCCTTACGCTGACCTTACTCAGTCTGTCCTTACCCATTCTGCTCTTACCCACTCTGCAATACCCTCTCTGCAATACCCAGTCTGCACATACCCACTCTGTACATACCCAGTCTGCACATAACCACTCTGTAATACCTACTCTACACATACCCACTCTGCAATACCCACTCTACACATACCCACTCTGCAATACCCTCTCTGCACATACCCACTCTGTAATACCCACTCTACACATACCCACTCTGCACATACCCACTCTGTACATACCCAGTCTGCACATAACCACTCTGTAATACCTACTCTACACATACCCACTCTGCACATACCCACTCTGTACATACCCACTCTGTACATACCCAGTCTGCACATACCCAGTCTGCACATACCCACTCTGCAATACCCACTCTGCAAAACCCACTCTGCACACACCCTCTCTGCACATACCCACTCAGTACATACCCACTCTGCACATACCCACTCTGCACATACCTGCTCCACACATACACACTCTGCACATACCTGCTCCACTCATACACACTCTGCAGAAACTCAACTCTAGTGATACTAGTCCACTTCTTGATGCCCATATTTAAAAAAAAAATACCATCCCATTACACAGGTTCAAATTCTGGCAACCTTTTTGACTCTTGTTTCTTCCCCTTGGCCAGACACTCTACCACTGTCTCCTGAAATCTGCTGTCACATTGGTCTCCTCCTTTTCCCCTTTAAAGCACAAGTCATTAGACAGCAAAACACACACACACACACACACACACACACACACACACACACACACACGATGCTTCCACTCCAAGTACATCTTTTATAGCATGCATATAAACACATGGCGATACTAATTCCATATTTATTCTAAGCAATTTTTCCAAAGGTTACTCAATACTGATGATTTGGGTACCTTTTTTTTTTTAAATACAAAAATTGGTGACTAAAACAGATGGTTGAAGCTTATGTTTGAATATAATGGTTTACCCACTTCTGAGCCAAATAAGTAGTGTTTTAATCATTGTTCTATTGTTCTGAAGGGACACCATGACCACAGCAATTCTTATAAAAGGAAAGCATGTAGTTGGGGCTGGCTTACAGTTTCAGAGGTTCAGTCCATTGTCATCATGGCGGGGAGTATGGTGGTATGCAGGCAGACAGGATATCAGAGAGTTCTGGTTCTAGATCCACAGGCAGTAGGAGGAAAGAGACACTAGGACTGGCTTGTGCTTTTGAAACCCCAAAGCTCATCCCCAGTGACATGCCTCCTCCAACAAGGCTAGACCTCCTCATCCCTTCAAATAGTGCCACTCCCTAAGCAATCAAATATCTGAGCATATGGGGGGCATTCTTATTCAAACCACCACAGGTGGGACCTTGCTTTTGACAATAATCACACCAAAACTAAAATTACACCAGGAAGATACTATACAAGGTTTGAAGCACATGTGTGGGTGTGTTAGAACACCACTGAGCTGATGCCTACACACAGGTAAATGTTAATTTTCCAAGGCCACTGGGGACATACTGGAGAATCTGCACAGTAGTGAGCTTATCTCTAGTCTACATGGGAACTCAGAATGAGCCTTCAGGGCTGGCAAGAAGGCTAAGTGGCTAAACGATGCTTGCTGGCAAGCCTGGTGATTTGGGCTCAGTTCTCAGAATCCCATGTAGAGCTGTAAGGGAAGAACTGACTTCACAAAGTTGTCCTCTAACTTCTACACACATGCTGGGACATGTGCACTCTCCTCAGTGATAAAAGTAACACTGCTGTAAGTTCATAACATTACTGTAGTTCATGATGTTTTAATGGAAAATTTAGCCATGTTAAAAATGAGAAAAGCAGTGTGCTGGAATCTCACATTCCCATCCCCCAGCATGCGCCTGGTCTTGTTTCCTATGACATCTCTAGTTGCTTCCCAGACCTTTTACTTTCTTTTTTGTTTGCTTGTTTGTTTGTTTGTTTTTTTAGAGACAGGGTTTCTCTGTGTAACAGCCCTGGCTGTCCTGGAACTCACTTTGTAGACCAGGCTGGCCTCAGACTCACAGAGATTGGCCTGCTTTGGCCTCCTGAGACCAAACCTTCTACTTTCTGATATTTGTGTGTGTGTGTGTGTGTGTGTGTGTGTGTGTGTGTGTGTATCATGTATCATTTCATAGTAACAATTTAAAACTTTGTTTTTAGAACCAAATGGACATGAATTAAAATGAAAAATATTAGGAAGATGATATCTAACTATTAATATAAACATGATATTAGTAAATAACCACTTTACCATTTTGAGAACAAGAATATAGACATTTATTTATTTACTTTTATACTTATACTTCCTTTCCCCTTCCAGATTGGGTTAAGCAATGCAAGGCAGAGTGCCAGAATGGAATTAACCCAAACTGGGGCTGTTCCTAAACTTGAGTACTGAGAAACAAGTGATGAGTGGTACAGTTGCAGAGACCATGGTTCCCAAGGCCTGATTCCTGGACCAGCAGCATCAGCACCACCTGGGAACTTGCTAGAGATAAAAATGCTAAGTGTCCACCTGAAGTCTCCTGCCACAGTCCATTTTGTGTTGCTGCAATAAAGTACATGATGCTGGGTGATATATAAAGAAGAGAGGCTTATCCAGTTCACGATATGGTGGCTGAAAAGGTCACATAGCATGGTGTTGGTGTCTGCAAAGGGTCCCTTGGCTATATCCCAAGTGTGATGGAAAACCACTAGGAGGGAGTGTGTGTGAAAGACTTGGGGTGTGTGTGTGTGTGTGTGTGTGTGTGTGTGTGTGTGTGTGTGTGTGAAGCTCCCTTCAGGACAGTTTGTCCCTGCAGGAACCAGTGTAAGAACTTACTCCTGTGAGAGAGGCATTTTTGTCTCAAAGACTCCAAAACATCCCAACACATGCACTAGGCATCGAGGCTCAACATGAAGGTTGTTTTTTCTTTTGATGTGTGTGTGTGTGTGTGTGTGTGTGTGTGTGTGAGAGAGAGAGAGAGAGAGAGAGAGAGAGAGAGAGAGAGAGAGAGAGAGAGAGAGAGAGAGAGAGCCAGAGAGACTAGCTGCTGGTCTTTGCCTCCCATCTTGTCTGAAATGGGGTCTTGTTGTTTCACCACTGTGCACGCTGGGCTAGCTGGCCCATGAACTTCCTGGGAGTCTCCTGTCTGTGCCTCCCATCTCCCTGTAGGAATGCTTGGATTATAGATGCACTCATTACCACACCCAGCTTTCAAAAATAATGATTTATTATTATTATTACTATTATTATTGGTTTTTTTGAGATAGGGTTTCTCTGTGGCTTTGGAGCATGTCCTGGAACTAGCTCTTGTAGACCAGGCTGGCCTGGAACTCACAGAGATCCTCCTCTACCTCTGCCTCCCAAGTGCTGGGATTAAAGGCCAGCACCACCACTGCCCAATTTATTTTTATTATTTTTTTTTAAAAAAAAACATGTCTCTGTGAGGGGTGGTACTGGTGTCCAAGGAGGACAGAAGTGTCAAGTCCCGCTGGAGCTGGAGTTACAGGTGGCGGTGAGCCACTCCACATGGGTGCTGAGAACTGAACTTGGGTCCTCTGCAAGAGCAGTATATGCTCTTAACTTAAGTCATCTCCTCCAGCTCCATGTCCTGCTTTTTTAATGTGGGTTTTGGGATCAGAACTCAGGTCCTCATGCTTGTGTGGCAGGTGCTTTACCCAATGAGCCATCTCCACAGCCCCGCCCTACTTTCTCTAGGGCCCACTCTGTTTAACACTGAAATAAGGAAATATGATAAGGAATGCGCAGGCAAGTGGCCAGATCAGTTTCTCCCAGACTCTGAAATGTTGTCAAATACAAATCTTTCTAGGATTCATATCGAATTCATCTACAAAGCCTTGAAGTGGTTAGGCCCACTGAAGCATCAACGATTCCCTTTGATATAAGATCTCCAGTCATTTCCCATGGGCAGTGAAGATGGCTGAATGGCCTCTTTCCAGCTTGGCTGAAACTAGAAATAGATGTATCTGAGGTAGGGGCAGGATGGGACATTGAATATCTAAACTCTACTTTGACATCCAGATTGGTTCCGAAGGTCATAGTAGTTAGTGCATTGATTCTTCCCTGATAATGATGTGCTGGTGGTCCCAGCAATGGGAATGGACTGCAAAATACTGCAACACTGGAGTCTAACCGAATCCTAGCAAATAAATATGCCACGTGGGACACACTTGAGCATGGCATTACGACACAGAAGACTCTGGGAGATGCTGTAAGCGCAGCTCTCTATTTTCAGAACCCCAACAGGTGAGAGCTGCTAAAAGGAACAATGGCAGCATAGGGAGGGGCGGGGGGGGGCAGAGGACCGCGTGACCTCTGCCTGGAGGACACAAAGAGCACAAATGAGTAAGAAGAACCGAGAAATCCAGGAGGGCAGAGCCCAGGGGCCAGAGTACAGCCCCTGCACAGCCCCAGAGCAAGGAAGAAATGGCAAGAAGACCACGTGGGCTGCCTTCCCAGCATGGGAGGCAGGGTTCTCAGAGAAAGATTCTTCCAGCTATTGTTCACTCCAGTTACCTAATCTCATTAAACCAAACCTGCCAGTTGGCCTGGCTGAGTTGCCTCCTTACCGACTGTAGCATTAAGGATAAATATTACATTATGTTGATTCAAGAGTTACTTCGACTTTCATAGCTATGAACTCGGCGTTTTACAATTGTATAGTCTTAGTTCCCTCCCAAATTCCCTTGTGTTACTATCAGGTAGTAAAATCCTTTCCAGCCTTCATGCAGGCTGCTGCCCAACTGTCCTCTATACGTTCTCTGTCTACCTGGCAGACAATCATGCTTTATGCTTTTCTTTACAGCCCATTTACCCTTGAGTTCTTTTTCTTTCTGCTAGAACTTCCAGTACAGAGTGAGCTGGAGCAGAATGTGGTTTGCTGCTGATGGAAATCTCATATTCATGAATACTCTAGTTTTGCTTCTCCACCCCTTGGTAAATACTAATCTAGTCTATAGGCATTTCTTATAAACAACCATGTGGCTTTTGATCATTGTCTTCTTTCATGTTTTCAGGGGCCATCCAGCCATCCACATTGAATAAATCATTTTGTTTTTCCCGTGTGTGTGTGTGTGTGTGTGTGTGTGTGTGTGTGTGTGTGTGTGTACACGTAGGTCAGAAGACAATTTGTGAGATTCCATTGTTTCCTTCTACCATGTTGGACCTGCGGATTGGATTCAGATTGTCAGGCATAGAGGCAAGCACCGAGCTATCTCATCCACCCTGTGAAAGATTTCGTGTTTAATTGGCTGATTATTTAGAAGTTTGTTGTTTCATTCCCATGTATTGTTCAACTCTAAATACTTGAGAAGCTTCCAGTTTCCTGTTACTGATTTTCATTTAAATTCTATTGTTTGGAAAAACGCCTGTTTATATGGTTGTAATTACAGTAAATTTGTTAAAGTATGTTATATCCCAGGGCATGGTTTATCTTGGTGACCACTTCACAGGCACTCAAAAAGAATATGTTTTCTACTGCTGTTTCATAGGGACTGGCACAGGTCCGATTACCCGGTTTTTAAATCAATTACCTTGAGGGGTAATAAAGTCTTCAAGTACGCATGTGCATAGTTCTGTTTCTCCATCAGCATATGCTGGCTTTTGTTTGTTTGTTTGCTTGTTTGTCTCTTCCCCAGCTCCCCAAGATGTTGTCTTAACTATGTAGCCTTAGTTTGGAACTCACCATGTAAACCAGGCTGGGTGGACTTGAACTCACAGGAATTTGCCTGCCTCTGCCTCTGAGTGCTGGTATTAAAGGCATGTGCTATCACCATCAGGCTTTGTCCTTTAACTTTTAATTTGTGTATATCATTTTGTCTAGAGTGGGCTTCTTGTAGGCAGCACATTGGGCTTTCTTTTTCAGTCTGTTCCCATGACATGGTTCTTTATCTGTGGATGCTAGACAATGTATATTGATGGTAAGTTTTGGTCTTATTTTAGTAGTGTTATCTCCTCTGCTTCTTATTTCCCTGTCCTCTCCTTTTCTTCCTTGAGATTTGAATTTTTAAATAATATTCTATATAATTTATCTACCAGATTTTGGGTTGTAATTTTTTTTTACTATTATCTGGAGATTATATCATTGAAACCTAACTTGCTGTAGTCTACTTGGAGTTTGTATTCACCACTGCTAGTAAAATATGTGTTAGAGATGACAATGGGGAGGGTGGCGGAGGCAAACATGACCTGAATATAACCCCTCAGAACCCATGTCAAAAAGAAAAGACAGTCAGAGATGGTGATGTGCACTATAACCCCAGTACTAGGAAGGCAGGTAGGTGGATACCTGGAGTTCACTGGCCAGCAGGTCAACAAGAGACTCTAAGGTGAACAGCACCCAAGAAATGACAGTTAAGGTTTACCTTAACTGACCACATACAGGCATACACGCATGCATACCTACACACTCCCCACAGGCAGGTGCGCGCGCGCACGCGCGCGCGCGCACACACACACACACACACACACACACCAGCAGAGGGAGATCTATGCATGTGGCATGTGATGGATGGGGATATATGGGAAGTCTCTTTTCCTTCTATTCTTTTTTTTTCTTTTTTCTGTGAACCTAAAACTGTGGTGAACAGTCCATTAAAAATCTGAAACCAAAGCACCAATTTAAGTCCCTTGGTCTCTTATTTATATTATGTTTGTCATACATATTACATAAGTGTACACTGAAATCCTCCCAGTGTTATACTTCTTGTTTTCAATAACCACATGTTTTATAGAACTTAAGAGGATATGGCTTTGCCTCTCACAATGATCCCATACATCAAGTAATAGCACAGAAAGTTCCAGTGTGTGTGTGTGTGTGTGTGTGTGTGTGTGTGTGTGTGTGTGTGTGTTGAGACACTCATATAGATTCTTGAAACACAGCGCAGGCAGGCTTCAAATCCACACCTCCCCTGCCTCTGCCTCCTGAGTGCTGGGTTTACAGAAATGCAATAAGATGCCTGACAAGAACCTCATTTTGGAAAGGAGGGTGACACGACCAACAACTGTTGGCATCTACACAGCAGGCTAAGAGCAGAACTGCGAATCAACCTTATTACGTCTTTGCCTCTGATTTCTTCCTTTCATGTTCCTAACATATGAGCTATGGCTTTGGCGTGGAGTCCGTGTGATATAGAAGGTTGTGAGACATAATGGTGTAAAATATTCTACCAGAGAATGCTTGGGACCAAGGTCTGCCCTGCACACTGCATAGCTCAACCCAGGGAACACCCAGCCTGTGGATTGAATCATGGAGACTTTCAAGCAAAGGGCCTTGCAGAGTTCTTTCTGTAACACACAGTGAGCTCGAAAGGGCAGCTCTTATGTCTTATGTGGGATCAACAGCAGAGACCGACCCGGGTCTAATTTCTAAGGCACTGGGTCAGCCACAATCCAGCTGACACCACTTATGTTCCCAGCTAACAAGCAGCTCAGTTCTGCAGTCATTTATCTTGGCTCTCCTCCACTTGGGATTGGCTATTTCAGTTCACCAAAATAATCAAGATTCCAGCAATAAGTGGCCGAGTACAGTGTTCATCTCTGTGAAAACTCATTTGCTTCCTTGGTGGTTTTCAAAGCTTCGTCCCTCAGGGTTTGTGAAATTTTCATTAAGTTTCCAGATTTCCATGCAATGTCCTTATAGGTCATCATGGAGAAGAGGTGAAATGGAGTGGGGGTAGGGATGCCGTTTTTTGTTATTTATATATCTATATCTATATATCTATATGTCTACATAGACATATAGATATATAGATACATATGCATACATACATACCTACATACATATATATTTAAATAACTCATTCCTTGGAGCTAAAGAAATTTGGAAACTTCCACATCAGAGAACTGATTCAGCATGCCTACCTCAAGGGAAGAAACTTGAGGACCATTTGCTTTGGTGTGTCAATACATGCAAGGCTCAAATTCCTCATCACCAGGTTTCATCCACCCTGACTCTGAATGGCTCCTTCCATCTCCAGCAGCTTAACCCTTTTCTCAGTCACGCACAACCACACCTTAAGCAGGCCATTGCTTCTTAGAGCAGTCTGGCCACGGTGAGTGTCTGGTGAGATGTAAAAATACATGTACAAAAGCTTGGACCCCATCCCCAGAGATTCTGATTTAATTAATCTGGGGGTGCAGGCTGGGCAACTGGGGGTGGAAAAGTTTCCAAGGTGATTCCAACTTGGAGTTAAACCCCATAGGGCCAAGAGATCCGAGATCTCTACCTTGTGAGTGCCCATTGAGGCCTCTTCCTCCCACTACGGGATGGCACAGAAAGAATCTGCCCTCTATCTGCTAAGGCAGTAGACGGCTTCACCCCCCCCCCAATCTTCGCCTCCCACTGATTACCCCTGTGCTTCCTGGGAGCACCCTCTGCTTCAGGGCACCTGGGGCTCTGCCTGTGGAGACTGGCGGCTTCCCCCTTGCTGTTCTCCACATTATTTCCATTGCTGCAGTCCAAGGCCCTCGTGTGTTTACCACACAGGTAGGTCTGCTAAATTCTTTGCCCTCCAATCTTGAATTTGGATAGTTTCTGACTAAGGCCTAACAATAACCAGAAAGTCCAATTAGTAAAGCCTGTAGACTCTTCCCTTTTCCGTTGTGTGGCCTTTAATGGTTTACAAAGTACAACCACACATGTATTCCCTCAGCCCTCTCATTCCAATTCTTATTTTAGGTGAAGGGTCTGAGTTTAAAGTAGAGCAGTGTGCCCTAGCCACGGAGGCTGGGAATGTCACCCAAAGCCCCCTTTAGCCGTCCTTACACTAGGCCTCAGAGCCACCCATGAACTGTGCTGTCCACTGTAGGCTGGTGACAGGACCTCACAGAACTCAAAACCTCTGGTTAGTGCCGGTGTTTGACATGGCAGCACTCCAGGGCCACCCAGGCACAGTTGTGTGCAGCCTGGCGACCACAGGGCAGGAGGTGCTGCCACAGTGCTGAGGATTCAGGCCAGAGTTCAGGGCAGTGTGGAGGGCCCCTCGGTCTAGATGTGGACAGAATTATGTGGTTACTTTAAAACCTCTGTGGAGAAGGTTGTCATGTGCTTGGGTGTAAACATGCCCACACATGCATGCACACAACACACACACACACACACACACACACACACACACACACACACTTATAGCAACCTGCTTGGCAAAAATCCTGCATATGCTTTCTCCTCTCAGTTCCTGACTTTACTTTTTCCTCAGACTTGAAAAATCTTTAGTGACTGCTCTTGACGTAAAATTTCAGCTTTTAGCTCAGCTCTGAAGTAGACATTAGGAATGCCTCCGGGCTCCCTCACTCCAAACTTCCATCACAGGCCTTAATTTCTCTTATTTAGCACTGGGCCAAAGACAAGGTATGACACTTATTGTCAAGACATTGGATATGGCCCATCCCAGGTGCAGCAATAAAGAGGTGTGCTGTCTGTAGGTTCTTTCCCTCTCCCTCCCTCTTTCCCTCTTTATTTCTTTCAACGTGGCCTCATTATGTAGCTACCCTGGAATCTACTATGTAGACCAGGCTGGCCTGGAACTCTCAAAATTCCTCCTGGGATTAAAGGCATGCACCACAATGCCCAGCTCTGCCTCTAGACTTAAAAAAACATAAAACAAAACAAAGCAAAAAAACCACTCCCCCAGCCTCAAAACAACAACAAAACAAAACCCACCTGCATAGCTCTGGATTCAGTGAGATACTCTGTCTCAAGGGAATAAGGCAGAGAGGGGTAAAGCAAGACACACAATGTTTTCTTCCCCATCCTACACACATACACACACACACACACACACACACACACAAACACACACCATGCACACCACACAGACATACACAGATAGATACACAGACGCCCCCTCACAGACACACACACACACAGTCACCACACACAGAGACACACATACCTCACATACACAGACACCCCCCAAACACACACATCACACATACAGACACCCCCTCACACATACATGCACACACATACCACACAGATATACACATACATACATATATATATGTATATATATATATATATATACACACAGACACAGATATATACACACAGAGATACACACATACACACACATATACACACAGACACTATATACACACTGGTAAATACATTTATAAACAGTAACTGGAAGAAGGCTCAGAAGGACTACCATAAAGCTTGAGTGAGACCCCAAATATTCCTGCAAGATGGCAGCTTCTATAGCAGAAATAAAACCCCAGAGAAAACTAGATTCTAAAGGCTCTGAGAAGTTTCTCATTCAATACACTGGTTCTTCCTAAGCACTGGGAAGCATCGTGGTGGGAACGGACACCATGAAATTGTCCTTATTTGAAAGACATTTGTTTGGGAAACTGTTTTCTCCAAGCAAAATGTTAGCTCGCTTGGTTAGACACTAATCACAGTATTTATTGCTAAAAGCCAGTCTGGAATTTTGGCTTGAATTCTTAGAAGTCATGAGTCAGGGTGGAAATTACCTATCCAACTAAGGCCAGTATGCTAAATGTTGATCTGATAACTGCTTGTTTCAAAAGAGCCCAAGAGATAAGAAAGAGGCCTGTGACAGGATACACAACAAAACTGGGGTTTGAAATCCAGGACCCTTATCATGGAGAGATGTAGGAATGCCTGTCACTGAGCCTGGAACCAAGGAGGAAATGATCTGTGAGGATAAAGGGACTAGCTGACTTGCTTCCTCAATTAATAACACTCCTGCTCTTCTGATATCTACAACATTTCCATGTTGGTTTAATTAAAATGTTTCAAAGTTGAAGAGCAGCATCAGCGAGAAGTCATGCATTTGATGTGTGGCTTAATAGACTTTAGCTTGATTATTCAAGTCTGTCCTGAAGAACAAGCCTTATCCCTGTAGGCCATCTTCCTTTAGCCTCATCTTTCAGGCTCACCAGCTTGTCTGGGCCTCTCCATAACAACTCATTGGTTAGTTGCTACCTCTCTGCTGCCTGCTTGACCTTTAACTCTGGATTTCTTCAAAGGTTTGCGCCTCCACCTTTCAGTCTTCTTCCTGCTGCATGACCTGATTCTTGGGGCTTCAGGGTGGATCCCTCCGAAGGATTTTCCACGACTGGTCCTCCTGCCTAGCTCAGGACTTAAATTCCAAATGTGAACAGGTCATGACCTCAAATTTGATCTCTCAGGCCTCCTTCAGGGTTACCTTCTATCCCTGCCTCCCCCCTCTTCTCTCAGCCATCTTCCCCCAAGAAGCTTATTAAAAGGAAAAAGAAGCTCATATCTTGGACCTGGCATGCTTTAATCTCTCTCCTTGTCATTGTTGTCATGCTTCCTCGATGACATTTCCTCTGGGGGCCTTGCACCTACAAGGTCAAGAGTAATGCTCTCTGCTGGATCTTTCTGCCTCTTTCCCCAGGCACCATGGCTGTTGCATGCTAACCACTGGTGTTAAGGCTTAAGCTGCCCTTCCCTGAATCTCCCTTAACCCTTGATCCTCTGAGCCTGGTTACCTTTGCCTGCTCTTCAGTCTCCTCTGGAGCTGCTATGGAGTTTTGGGAAGGTAGTCCTGCTCTCCACACACCACACACAGTGATGAGTTCTGAAGGACCTGTTTCCCTCCCTGTGCTGTCACTTGGCCCAACCTGACTATCCACTCTGGAGAGACGACTCTCAAGTTATATTTTGGCACTAAGTTCCTTCCTGAGTGGTGGCACATGTTTTCCATCACTTGTTAGAGCATTTCCCTGCTCATTTCATACACACCTCCAGTTCTCAACCTGTGGGTCTTGACACCTTTGGAGGTCACACATCAGATAGCCTGCACATCAAATATTTACATTATGATTCATAACAGTAACAAATTACAGTTATGAAGTAGCAATGAAATAATTTTATGGTAGGGGTCATGACTTGGGGAACTGTATTAAAGGGTCACAAAATTAAGAAGGTTGAGAATCACTGGTTTAAGTAGGAATTCCTTGAGTCCACAAATTTTCTTTGGTCTTAATAATAAAAACTCAGTCAGCTGTCAGAGAGTGAAAGCTGAAGGATCAGGGAAGCAGAGCAGCCGGCCATTAGAGTTCTTATCTTTACCAATGCTCAGACCAAAGAGGTGATCCTGTCCTCAGATGCATCCTCAGACCGACTGCTCCTCAGACTGCCCAGACTGCACTGAGCTCCTGTCTCTTCCAGCCTTATATTCCTCTCTCCACCCAGCCATATCCCTTTCTGTCTCCACCTTCTTAGTGCTGGAATTAAAGGCGTGAGCCACCACTGCTTGGCTGTTTCTCTTTTAGACTAGATTAATTTTGTGTAGCCCAGGGTGGCCTTGAACTAACAGAGATCTGTTAGTCTCTGTCTCCTGAGGTGCTGGGATTACAGGTGTGTGACACCACGGCCTGGCCTCTGTGGCTAACTAGTGTGGCTAGCTCTGTACTCTGATCTTCAGGCAATGATCTTCATTAGCTCATAAACAAAATGTCACCACAGTCTCTGAATGCCATCCCTCATCCTGGGAGCTGGTCTCCAACCTACTAACCCTTCAGTACTCACAGTAGTAGCCTCCTCTCTTCAGACTTCTCTACCCCATCCAACTAGAAGCATGCCTTCACTCTAGACTCCTGTAACATTTATGTGCTCTTAAGAACAGATTCCTTAATTACATCTCTCCCTTATCAGGTAGATTAACCACAAAGTCTTGGAGTAGTGTGTTCACATTGGCTCTTTGTGTCCTTGCTTTGATCCTCTGTGTATACAGTAGGCACTTATGGCAGTTACTGAATGGATGGGTATCTAGAAAACCCTTCCACTGGATGAAAAGCTCACATGTTTCTAACCTCCCTCTGGCCACCGTGCTGATTTAGAGTCAGGATAGATCAACCATTCTGAGAGCAAGACCAAAGGCTGGGCCAGCTGGGCAAATGGGCGGCTGCTAGAGATATTAGCACCACATCTCCAGGACATCAGCATTTAGAAATGTAAAGGGACAAATGACTGTCTGTGAGTGGTAAGAATAACTTGTCTAAGCTGCCTGGAGCTGGTAAAGACCCTCCTCTCCCAACATCAAGCGGTGCTTACAACAGAGGTCAAGCCAGTCAGTGTCTCTGGGGAAAGTGGGCCTGCTTCTCTTTGGGATTTTGGTTTTTTTTTTTTTTTTTTTTTTTTTTTTTTGACTAGGGTGCTGTTAGTGTTGGCTTCCCTTTCCTCATGCAGGGGATGCCTTCTGGAAACAAGACTGTAACTAATATTGGAAGGCTCAGTTTTAGGGGCACCTGGCTCTGATGGACACAGGGTTTGCATTTCTTCAGCTCCTGACTTCCAAGTCAGAGCCTTCCCAGCAGCCACAGCTTCTGCGTTTTCTCTTCTAAATTCTACCCATTCTTCAAGGCTTGACCCACACTCTACGTGCTTCACCTCCCACCCCTCACTGCTCTTTATAGCACTTCTCCTTGATTGGAAACACAAAGTCACTTTTCATACCCTTCCCAGGTAGACCACTTCAATCAGAGTCTATGAAAATGACATCACTGTTCCCTTATCACCTGCGTCTGAGTCAGGGCTGAGTTTACCTCCAATATCACTGCTGTTTTCATGGTGCCTTGCTTCTCCAATCATCAAAGCCACTGAAGCTAGAGGTTCTGTTTAACTGGTCTTTGCATCAGAACCAAGGGCCTGGTTCCTAGTGTTTTGGATAAGTGAAACAAACACTTAACTTACAACTGTACAGTTTAGTCTGAACTTATGTGCCCATGTGCCCTTTTCATCTGGTCCCAGCTGGGATTTTTCCTGGTAGGTGATATATATATATATATATATATATATATATATATATATATCATATATATATATATGTAGCCAGGTGTGGTGGCACACACTTTTAATCCCAGTACTCAGGAGGCAGAAGCCAGCCTGGTCTATATACCAGTTGTAGGCCAGCCAAGACTACTGTCTCAAAACAAATGAACAACATCCTCCCTGCCAAATGGTTCATTCTGGCCTCTTGGAAGCAGGATGCTAAAAGGGAGAAGGTATCTAATTTAGGCTAGGGATTTGGGACTTGTCTGAGTGTGGAGAAAGAGCTGCCTTCGGAAATAGAGAAGTACATGTAAGAAGAAGGGGACATCCTGTGTGGAAGCCTCAAGGTCGGAACTTGGATTAGAAAAGCAACTGATGATCTGGCTGGTAACTTTGGTCCTCATGGATACAAATGACCACATTTTCCCTTCTGGAGCTGGGCAGGCAGAGGCCTGGCAATAACACTCTGCATAGCAGGAACAGGAGTTGGCTCTGATAAAACTCAAGAAACTTAATGAGTTGAGCCCTGTTCACAGTCTTAAATCGAATACTGGTTATTAACAATCCTTCCACAGGCCTCTCATTGCTCATGTGTAACATGCTAGGCTTGAACTAAGAAAGGTCTCCAAGGTCCCTTTAAGTGAAACAGTCTTTAGAAAGATCCAATCTAATTAAAATAATATATGGGAAATGACGAAGCCAATCAATTAAGAGTTTAAATAAGACGGCAACTTCTAAGGAGCCGGTGTCGACATCCAGGAGCCTTCTCTCCTGGACTCTGTCCGAGGCTCCAGCCTGAGTGCAGTGGTGTTTTGGAGACTGTGGCTAAGAGCTGGGCAGTCAGGACAGCAATGGCCCCTGGTGCCTGCAGGGGAGTCACAGAGCCATCACCAGACAGCTCCGGTCAGTGTCCTCAGATGGGAAAGAGGCTGGGCAAGACACCTGTCCAAGAGGCCTTCCAGATTTGATTTGTAGACTGTGTAGCCCCCTCGCCTCTGCCACTTTCATGCTCTATATGTTTTTAGTCAGAACAATTTTAATTTTTTAAAATTACAGAAATAAATCAGGATCATTAAAAAAATTAAGTGTTCTAAAATAGATGCAAGTTTTCTTTTCTTCGTTTCCTTAGCCTGAAAGTCATTTCATGCAACTAACACAGTCACTTTCAGCCAGTGAAAGTCACCCTCAGACTCCTGTATGCAAATAAACACAATGACACATAGTTGTATTTAAAATGACTAATTTCTGTTTTATGTGTGTTTTCTCTGCATGTCTCTGCACCACATGCATGCAGCACCTCCAGGGGCCAGAAGAGGGCATCTGATCTCCTGGAGCTGCCATGTGGGTGCTGGGAACTGCACCTGGGTCCTCTGCAAAGTCAGTCAGTGCTCTTAACCTTTGAGTCATCGGTCCATCCCCTATATAATACATTCTAAAAAATACATGAATGGAACTTTACAATTTCTTTCATCCCAACATCACTTCAAAGTTCTTCACTAGATACAGAGGTATTCCATTATTGTCAGGGCTAAGGGACACTTCATAATAGCACAAATAACTAGCTATCCATCTTATTGTTGATTAGTTAGACTGCGTCTATTTTTTTTTTCAGTTTATAACACTGGTTACAATGAACACTCTTGCATACTTATATGGTTTTTTTTCCTTTTTTGAGAGAGAGAGAGAGAGAGAGAGAGAAAGAAGGAGACAGAGAGAGAGAGAGAGAGAGAGAGAGAGAGAGAGAGAGAGAGAGAGTGCCCATATGCAAGAACATTAATGTGAAGGCTAGAGGTTAATATTTGGTATTATTCCTCAGAACCCAACCACCCTTTATCTTCCTAAAATTATTCTATTTTATTGTGTGCATATGCCTAAATATATGTATGTGTGCCATGTTGACACAGGAGCTGGAGGTCAGCAGAGCACAGCTGAAATCCTTTGGAAGTAGAGTCATGGGTTGTTGTGAACCGCCATGTGGGTGCTGGGAACTGAACTCAGGACCTCTGCAAGTGCAATAAGCATTCTTCACTGTGAGTTAGCTCTCTCACTGGAGTCTGGGGCTTGCTGGTTAGGCTGGGCAGGCTGCTGAGTGAGGGAGCCCCAGGAATCTTCCCGTGTCAGCCTCCTTGGTGCTGTGATTACAGGTCCCTGGCTGTTGTGTGTGGGCTATGACCAAACTCAGGTCCTCATGCTCTGTGACAAGCACTTTACTGACTACCTCTTCCAGTCCATGTCTGCATGCTCGGATGGAGTACACTCTTGCCATGCCTCATGGGGAGTGTCACCTTTACCCCACTTGTTTTCTTATACTGTATTTTACATTAAAAATGTTTGCATTGTGCTAGGCAACATTTGTAGTGAACTATAACAATCTGCCCTGTTCTGGTCACTAGTGGAACTAAATACCGTTTCATGTATTTACATGATTGGGATTTCCTGCTGGAATGAGCTGTTTCTATCATTTGCCTCATTTACAGTGAGTCCCTCCTCCCACACACACACTTGGGGAACTAGTTTTAAATATTAGAGATATTAACCATTACTTAGACTTTTGTTTTTTCCTGTGTCCTTAAATAGCTCCCAGTCTGCTGTTTTCCTTTAATAAAGTCTTTTGACATAGAGAATACTCCAATAAACAATATTTTTTTTAATTGGGGTTGGAGAAATGTTTCAGTTGCTAAGAGGCTGCTTTTTCAGAGGACCCAGGTTCCATTCCCAGCACCCACATGATGGTTCACAACCATCTGTAACTCCAGTTCCACAGGATCTGCTGCCTCTTCTCATTGTTTTGGGTACCAAGCACATATGCAGTGTACACACATACATGCAAGAAACACTCATATGCATAAAATAAAAAATATAAAACTATAACATTTGGATGTCTTACTTGACATTTTATGTCTATTTTTATTCAATAACTTCTGGTCATTCTTGAACACTTGCCTTTTTAGACTTTAACATATGATTTACCCTCAGCCAATTGCAAGTATATAAAACAATATTGTTAACTATAAGCCTTATGCTGATCTACCTTTACTAATTGAATCTTTCAACCTTTTGATGTTTTCTGTTTATTCTCCCTGCCAGGCTCTGACAACCACCACTCTGCCTTCTGGTTTAACTATTTTACACACTTCATCTAGTGGTACCTAGTAATATTGGCTGTTCTATGCCTGGCTTCTTCCACTTAGCACATCATGCATCCTAGGCTCATTTAAGCTGCCACAAATGCAAGGATTTCTTTTCTAAGGCTGAATAATAACATTCAGTCGTTTGGGCACACAGCAATTTCTTTACCTTTCTTTATCCATCAATGGAAACTTAGGTTGCTTCCACATCTTTGCTATTACAAATAGTGTTGCAACAAATTATATAGGAATATAGACATCTTTTTGATGTCTTGATTTAAATTCCTCTGGAATTTATGTATAGAATATGTGTATAGAAGGAGAACTTCTGGATCATATAGTACCCATGTTCTTAATTCTTAAAGAACTCCCATACTGCGTTCCATAATGGCTCCAACAATTTGCATTCCTGTATAGGGTACCCAGAGGCCTCTTTTTCTCCAGATTCTATTCACACTTACTTTTAAATTGTTTGATAATGACCATGCTGACCGGTATGATGTAACAGCTCACTGAATTTGTGATTTGCACTTCCCTAAGGATTGATAATGACGAATAACTTTGAACGTGTCTTTCTCATTGGGAGACATACTTGTTCTGGTCCTTTGGTAATTTTTTATTGGATTTTTTTTATTTGTGTTGTATGACTTCCTTATACATTTGGATACTTAGCTTGCATTTGTTTTAGGAGTTGTAAATATTTTTTCCTATTCCATAGGCTGGATATTCATTTTTGGAAGGATCTACTGCTCTGTAGGCACTCTGTAGTTTGATGAAACCCTGTGATGTCTTTTTGCTGGCATTGTCTCTCCTTTTGGTATCACATGTAGGAACTTGTTGCCAGGTTAGCTCTTGCTGCCCCACTGTCCACAGGCCTCCTCCTAGGCTT
Source organism: Phodopus roborovskii (assembly GCF_943737965.1). Lineage (NCBI taxonomy): Eukaryota > Metazoa > Chordata > Mammalia > Rodentia > Cricetidae > Phodopus > Phodopus roborovskii. The sequence continues at coordinate 36,588,369 of NW_026126517.1, forward strand.
CTAGGAGTTCTGTGGTCTCCCTACCTCACACTTCAGGTTTTAATCCACTTCCAGTTATTAATTGGCATGGTATAAGATAAGGACATATGACTGTGCCATTTAATTATTTTTTTAAAGACAGGGTTTCTCTGTGTAGCTTTGTAGACCAGGCTGGCCCCGAATTTACAGAGATCCTCCTGCCTCTGCCTCCTGAGTGCTGGGATTAAAGGCGTGTGCCACCATCGCCCTGCCTGACTATGCCATTTTTAAGAAGAGAGAAGAAAATAGACACTAGAGGCCAATTACATTATTAAATACTGAAATAAAATATTTTCAGAAACCTTACTTTGGAATTTGGAGAGAACACATCAGAGGTCATAAAATAAAATATTCACTTTCTTAGCTATGAACTGTTTCTAAAAAGCTACTTTTTCTGTTCCCAAAGAAAATATTTCTTAACCCTGGGCTGAGTACGCTTTGCAAATGTTTATACTTCCAAGCGCATCTTGACTCCTAGAAGGCTGACCAAGATATACTCTACTGTTTTAGTTACTTGTGCAGCTGTGACCACAGTGCCTGGCAGAGACAACTCAAGGGTTTCTTGAGTTTTGGTCATGCTTTCAGCAAAATCTCAGTCTACCAAGGTGGAGCAGCTTAGTCCACAGGGGTGGGAGCTTGTGGTGCCTATTCACATGACTCAGGCCAGGAAGAGGAGAAGACAGCCAGGGACAGATACTATTTCCCAAAGCCCACCTCTAATGACCTACTTCCACGAGTCAAGCCCTAACTTCTAAAGGTTCCGAAGGCTAGAACCACAAGTTGGGAACCTAGTGTTCAAAACAAAAGCATGCACCGGACCCTTGAGATCCAAATCTATACGTCTAGGGATGACCCAGCTGACGAGAACCTGTGCCCGGGTTTGTTAATCCTCTCCCCTCTGCTTTGTCACCTTCCCTTCACAGTTATCCTCGGTCCAGAAGTTTAACAGTGACTTTAGCACAGAATGCTCTACATCCATTTACATATAGCAGGATTTGCAATATTTGTTTTCCAACTCTCCATCTCACCTTTGGAACTTTGTTGGCCCTTTACAATCCAGTTCAGAGGCCAACTCTTAGAGCACTGCTTTCATGCCCTTCAGGTAGAATTCGGGATTCTCTTACTTCACTTTGATGCCCAACCCACTGTGTTCCAGACATTTGTTCATTTGCGCTCTCTCTCTCTCTCTCTCTCTCTCTCTCTCTCTCTCTCTCTCTCTCTCTCTCCCAGCTTTCCCTATTAGACAGCTCCAACAATCCTAGAACTCACTTGTAGACCAGGTTGGACTTGAACTCACAGAGATCTACCTGCCTCTGCCTCTTCAGTGCTGAGATTAAATGCATGCACCACCACACCCACCCCTTGGTCTCCCTTCTAAATTCTGTTCTCTGAGGGCAGGAAAAGACAGTTATCTATGTAGCTCCACTATCTACCATAATAGACATCAGAAGTGGAAAGCATCAAATGGTTTTCAGAGTGTGCCATGGCACCCCATAGTCTGAGAGGAATCCTGAGGGAATTTTGTAGTGTGTGGAGGAAGAAATGATCAGGCTGTTGATCCTGGGAATCCTTCTCAGGGACAGAATTGCCTTCTGTGTTTCTTCCATGTGTTACATTCTATTTAAATCTCGCTATCATTAAATTTAAAAAATAACAGAAATGAATATTCATGGACTGACAAGATGGCTCAGTGGGTAAAGCTGCCTGTTGCCAAGGCCAAGCCTTGAGTTTGATCCCTAAAATCCATATGCTGAAAGGAGGGCACTGATTTCCTCAAGCTGCACTCCTGCATACAGACACTGTGGTGTGTACATACAAACATACAGAGAGAGACAGAGACACAGAGACAGAGACACACACAAGCTGTACTCCTGCATACAGACACTGTGGTGTGTACATACATACGTACAGAGAGAGACAGAGACACAGAGACAGAGGGAGACAGAGACAGACACACACAGACACACACAGAGACAGAGGGAGACAGAGACACACAGAGACAGACACAGAGACAGACACACAGATACAGAGGGAGACAGAGACAGACACACAGAGACAGAGAGACAGAGACAGACAGAGACAGAGACACACACAGAGACAGAGACACACAGACAGAGACACAGAGACACGCAGAGACAGAGACATAGGAAGACACAAGAAAGAGAGATTTTGAAAAAGTTAAAAATTTAACAATCACATGTGTATTTCATTTATAAACACATCTAAGAAAATACTAGGCTTCCAGTTTTTAAAAACTTCAAATATGAGACCCTGTATCTTGGGCTACAAAATGGCTTTATTTATTCTGTAACTCTAAAGATATGATGTCCTAAATGTAGCCAATAATGTGTTCCCATAAGCACATACTCAGTGCAGATTTTGTAAAAACATAATTTAATAAAAATGTAAGCCAGAGTTACCAAGATGCCTCTCTATTCCTTTTCTCAAGTTATATTTTGAATTCCAAAGACCTGAATTTGATGACATTCTTTTATGGTATTTCTAAACATACTTTTCCCCTCCAACTTCCATCTGGCTCCCCAGGGATCCACATTTACAGCAAGATTCCTCAGATATCCCCTCCACAGCCCTCCTGCACCTGCTGTCCCTGGGGCCCTGGCAGAGGCTTGGTGGGGGAAAAGTTACGCCCACGAGCATGTGTTCACATAACCACTTCCTTGAGCAGACTCCCCCAGTGTCCTGAGGTGACTGCCATGTTTCACTAGCTGGCACAACTGAGTTCTAGCTCCCATCAACTCACTCCTGGTTTTGGGTTCCATACACGCCTCCCAGGGTAGACGATGCTGTCCCCCATCCTTCCCTTCCCACTCTGTCACCTCATGTTTATGCGGCAGCTCCCCCGTCTCATTTCTCACTTCCTGAGCTGTCGTTTGCCAAGACATTTACTGAGCTCAGCCAACTCCAGGAGCTGTGTCTCACCCAAGGGGTCAATCCCGACTCTGAAAAAGCCTCTCATCTCATTGCTCATTCACAGAGAACAGACTTCAGGAAACACGCAAGGGAGCATCGTCCAATGTCTCAAGTTCTCCAACACAAGTGTTATATAGAAACAAAAGCGGCGTTAGAAGCACCTGCAGGTTGGGAGAAGTTTAAGAGACCTGATTAAAGATGGGTTGGAATAAACTGTAAGGGCAAATAAATTATAAAAAAAAACAAATGCAAAAAAGTGATTTCTAGCACACAGGTGCTATGGAATCATCCACGTGCTTGGCTGTGGTTCAGTGGTCCCTACAGCAGCTGGTGTCCTATGTGCTATGAAGAGGCTGTGGACTGCCATAGAACTCTTCTAGGCTCCTGACATAGTTATATACAGTTACAACAGTGTGCTTGATATTTGCACTTGGGATACAATAATTGCCAGATATTTTCCTTTTAATGGTTCTTTTATTTGGGAGTACACGTTTTCATTTGGCTAGAAACTGAAATAATTACAATATTATTTCTTATAACTGCACGTGAATCCATGATTATTTCAATAAGGATTTCAATTAAACTATACAGAGAAAGGGAAAAAGAAGTTGCCAGGAAACCCAATGAATAAATTGAAGCAAAATGTTTAATTCTTGGAAAGCTTAATGAATCATTGCTAAGAGAAAATATGACCCGAAGCCATAGGGAAAAACATGCCAGATCTTTATTAAAAGTCAGCTGAGACAGCGGGTCTTATAGACAACTGATGAAAAGTTAAACAGATCCAAATCTACAATTTAGGCCAAAATAGATGACAAGAAAAAATGCTCAAAGAGTAGAAATCTAAACATCCAAAATGAGGAGAATTGACCATAACATTACAAGGGCGAAGTCACAAGGACAGGCACCCAGCTATTGCAGACTGTCCCCAACAGAGCATCTCACATGAGCACCTCTCATGCCGTCCCCACCCCAGGGTTGAGTCTCATCTGATGGGAATATTCATGCTTACATCTACTCGGAGGCCCACTTAGATACTAGTTTCTCCCATTATCTCTTCCTCTACTTCAGAGTTTCTTTAAAACATATTTTAATTTTATGTGTATTTTTTCCAAACATGTATGTATGCATGTGCACCATTATGTGTGCAGTGCCCTGAGAGACCAGAAGAGGGCAACAGATATCCTGGAATTGGAGCTAAAGATGGTTGTAAACCACCTTGAAGGTGCTGGGATAAAAACTCTAGTCCTTTACAGAGCAGCCAGTACTCTTAGCGACTGAGCCATCTCTCCTCTGCTCAGAATTAAAAAAAAGACTTTGAAAAACAAAGTGTGTGTGTGTGTGTGTGTGTGTGTGTGTGTGTGTGTGTGGTGTGTGCTCATGTGTGTATACACACCTGTGCACACATGGAGGACAGGAGAAGGCACCATATTCATCAGCACTGGAGTTATAGGCATTTGAGGGATGCCTGGCTTTTTATGTGGGTGTGGGGATTTGAACTCTGGTTCTCACAATTGTACAATAAGCACTGGCCACCATTGAGCCATCTCTCCAGCCTTCTTCTTCATATCTTTGCTGTCAGTGGACCTAAGGAAGTGTCTCCTGAGAAGTGGCTCTCCTCATACCACCCAGATGTGTTTACTGCTGAGGGAATTTTCCCCACATGGGTAGCATCCAGCAGTGATATCCACTAGGGAGTGTTTCTGATTTTCTTCTCACATACCCTTTCTCCTCCTCACATCCTGAAATCAATAGTGAGTTAGCATCAGAGTTTATCCAGTCTCCAAACAAATTTATTACTAAACACACAGAACCATGGCAGGAAATCTGAGATGTTCGCTTCTCTTTTTAGAAGAAACTATGACATCATACACATTGTTGGTTTAGGAGCGACTCTGACTCCCTTTTAAGTGAGTCCACAATGGCAAGTTTTATGGGATGACAACTCCAAGAAGATGACTTATAAGTAGAGTTTAACTATGTAGAAGGTAATTTTAGGCATTGAATATCCAACTGCTTTTACTGGAACATGAGAACCGGTACACAGCAGGGTTTCTTACTGCCAGGAACATAGAGAGCAATATAGCTAGCAATCAGCCGTAGAGCATCAGGGCCACCATTGCCTTTCTCCCTGCTCCTGCTGCTTCCCTCAAAATGTCTTCAGCCATCAGAGCTATTCTTGGACTCAGACATCTCCTGGTTACCTCCCCTCGCCCCTGGCACAGAGAGGAAGTGGAAGGTTGACCAGTTGGAGCATTAGATTTTGGTGGCTGAGTCTTGACCGCCAGCTCCCTATGACCTGCAAAGCAGCAGAATCTTAAAACCTAGTGAATGAAAAAGATGCACAAGAAACTGTGCCTTGCCATAAAATACAGCCCTTTCTGTAGTTAAGTCACCTTGGCATCCAACAACAGAAGTGTGGAGTGGGATGGAGCATTTTGAAGAATGGCTTGAAATGTGTCATTTCTGCAGTTTACAGATGCATAGTAGCAATTCAACTGAGAATAACAGGCACATTGGAATTAGACTTGTGATCATTTCTATGGGCATACCAAGTGTGATTCCTTTATCAGTTTGTATCTGGATATCTGGACCACTCATTTGTACATACTGATGCCCTGGTACTTTATTATTTTTAAAGTACTCCTTTGGGAAGACGGTCCAGGGGAGGCTCTGGCCACTTGCATCAAAATAAAATTCTTGTTACTCTCCGTAAACATCCCAGATGGAATTTGCCCTACCCCAACACATTACACTGTTGTTCTGTAGTTAGAGGCTTTACCTCTGGGAAATCTTGACTTCCATTTTATTTTTACTGGTCTATGGATAGATTATGCCAAAGCTTCATGTGTTCACTGCGTCTAGCCTAGCCACCAGGAGTTCACCAGAACCTTCTAGCAATCATGTCTCTAGGAATCGTGTTAGAGTGGGAGGAGACTGCCAATCTTCCACTCTCAAGAAACAGACCCTTCCTCAAGAAGGTGAGCAGAGGAGCACCTAACCTCATCACCAGTAAAAGCAACTACGTGTGGAGAATACAGACACAGCGCTATCTCACACACCCTAAACCTCCATAACCCCACTGCATATGTGAAGGGGAGGAGCTTTGTAGTGTTCAAAGAACAATGCCCAAGAGCTACAGGCACTAAGCAGAAAATACAATGATGGTATCTCTGGAAGCTCAGAGCTGCCCATATGCTTAAGGAGCTTGCTAGAAGCCTTCAAACTAGGATAGCTACCACAGATCTGAAATCCAGACAAAATTTGTCTGACACGCACTCAAGGGGAAGGAAGCAGGATAGTCTCACTGCATGAGTCTGATGCTTTTCAAAGGATGGCGAGGGGCAGGAACATGGGAACCAGCATAGGACTCTAACAACTGTCGGAACTGGGAACAAAATGTCAGTGTGAATGACACAGCATAAAATAAAATAGGAAGAACAAAGAAAAACTGGCAGGGGTAATCACTCCAAGATGTTAGCATTTCATTCTGCAAAGTAGCCTTTAAAAAATTATAGGCATCTCACAAAAAGAAAAAAAATATTGAACAGGTAATTTAATAGAAGAGTATTACTTTTAATTATGAAGGTTTTAATTTCCCTCCCCACCTTGCTTTATTATTTCTGCTAATAAGCTTGTCCTCTGGGCTAGGACTGACTCTAAGAGTTTGGGGAAAATGTTTAATCGCCTGGAATGACAGTTTTACATGTTAACATGTTACTTTTCAGTTTTATGAATCAAATGTAACATGGAGTCTCTTTAAAAATTAGGATATCATTCAGATCATTACCTGAGGCTGACTTTCATTGAAGCATGCAAATGCACTCATCCTTAGGGTGAAGTCTGGGTCCCTGTGGTGACTAACTCCACACAAGAACTTAAAGGCAGAAGGGGGGAAAGGGTCTTTGCAACCCCTGAGAACCAGTGGGGAGTTAAGTGAAGCATTCTGGATAGGGTTTCAGACTGAAGACTGCATTGTAAAGGTCTCCCACCAGCCACTAAATCAGAATCATGTGCTAAATCTTTACTGTATACAGAGCATCCAATTGGGAACTGTGGGGCAAAATCAAACGTGTGCTCAGAGGAGCTGTTTAAGTAAAATGGAATGTAGAGTATGTATGAACATGTGTGAACAAAATGAACACAACAGAAGTCTTAACTGTGGCCTAAAATGGACCAGGTTTATAGTGGACCCAGTGAATATCTGCTGAATGAAAGAATAATAGAGGGATGAAAGAAAGAATAGGTATAAAATAGACACAGGTACAGTTGTTATTGTGATTTGAACATTATAGATGAATTTCTGAGACACTAGCTAAGCTTAATTTGTGAGCTTAGCCAGGTCCACAACATACATTTATTTGTTTGTTTATCTATTTTGTGTGCATGTATGTGTGTGCAAGCATGTGAGTGTGTGCAGGTAGGTCAGGAGTTGATGTCAGGTGTCTTTATATTTGATGCAGGGTCTCTTGTTGAAGCTGCAGCCTGCCTGCTGACTTGCAAGCTTCTGGGATTTTCCTCTCTCTGCCTCCCCAGAATTGCTTTTTTTATTTTTCTAAATTTTGCAATGTGGGTGCTGGAGATCTGGATTGAGGGCCTTGTGCGTGCAGTGGGAACTCTACTGACTGAGCCATCATCCCAGGCTTAACTTTTTAAATGGCAGATCACATTCTATTTTTTGTGTATTTGAGTGTTTTCCCTAAATGTATGTATGTGCACCATATATGTACCATAGCTATGGAGTCTAGAAGAGGGTGTTGGATTGCCTGGAACTGGGGTTATGGATGCTTGTGATCTCTGATATGGATGCTGGAAGCCAAACCCAGGTTCTCTGCAAGAACCAGTGCTCTGAACCACTGAGCCACCTCTCCAGTCCTCTTTGCAATTCTCTGTTAGATCAGACCATATGTGAGAACAAAGTCATAAAGATATATGCATTTCCATTGATTTGGAATGATGTTTCAAAGAGTATGGTCTCTGAGATCTCGTCAAGGGTCTATGAGATCATATCTGTTTTTATTATCACATTAAGGTATTATTTTCCCCCTTCTTCCTCATTCTTTCATAAAGGTACTACTCTCAGGATATACTACTATATTCAGCCAAGATGAAAATCTCAAGAGAAAAACACACAGTAGTACCTAAGAGCTGGTCTTCAAAAGTTTGTTAGTGTGTGTGTGTTGTGTGTATACATATTATGTGTATATTGTTTGTATATGTGATGCAGGTGTGTGATATATATATAATGTGTGTTGATGAATGTGTGATGTGTATGATGTGTGTATATGCATAGCATATGTATTAGGTGTGCATATGTGTGATGCATATGGTGTGTATGTGTGTGATATGTATGATGTGTATGTTGTAGGCATGTCTCTATTAGTTATATTTCTGTTGTGATAAAACATCATGACCAAAAGCAACTCAAGGAAGGAAGAGTGCATTTTGGCTTATGGTTCCAGAGGGATAGAGTTCATCATGGACAAGGTACAGCATGGAGAAGACATGGCATGGTGGCAGAGTCAGGAAGCTGGCTGATGACAGTTTTCATTTACATACACAAAGCAGAGAGAGAGAGAGAGAGAGAGAGAGAGAGAGAGAGAGAGAGAGAGAGAGAGAGAGAGAGAGAGGACAGGAAGTAGGGTGAGGCTAAAAATCCTGAAAGCCCACACCCAGCGGCGCACTCCCCCAGCAAGGCTACCTCTCCTAAAGGCCCCATACCCTCCCCAAATTCACACAATGAGACTCTTTCTCAAAAACCAAGTTACCAAACATATAGGAGACAACCAAGAAAACGTGAGAGACTAATAATTACAAAAGAAGTTTTAAAAGTAATTTATTGTTTTTAAAATATGTATTTATCTTTATTTTTTTGATTATGAGTGCTGCCTGCATGCATCTAAGTGTACCATGTGAGCAATGCCCACAGAAGACAGAAAAGGCACTCTGGGCTCCTGGACTGGAGTTATAGACAGTTGAGAGCTGCCATGTAGGTTCTGGAAATTAAAACCAGGTCCTCTGGAAGAGGAGTCAGTGCTCTTAACTGCTGAACCAGCTCTTTAACTCTCCTGCAGTACTTTTTAAAATGTTCTAGAAGAGCTCAAGAGATAGCTCAGCCAGTCAAATGCTTGCTGTGTAAACCCGAGAACCTGAGTTCAGGCCTGATCACAAGAGAGCGGCACAGTGGGGGAACATCTGTAATCTCAGCCCTGAGAGGCAAAACAGAGGGTTTTAGTGGCCTTATGGCCAGCTAGTATAGAGGAATTGGTGAGCTCAAGGTTCAGTGAGAGATGCTATCTGAAGTGGGGTCAGGGATAGAGAGAATAAAGAAAACACCTGTTTTGCCCTCTGGTCCCTACACATGCATATACATGCAAACATTACACACACAGACACGGCACAGATGAACACCAGACTTCACTGGTGCAAGCATGAAAACTGGAGTTCTGATCCCTGGAACCCATGTAAGTCAGCTGACTAGATCTTCCCCTTTTTTTTTGATGATGAAATTTCCATCTTAATTAGAAAGTATCTTTAGGGTTAATATTGGTCTGGAAGTCTTGGGTCAATATTCTAGAAAACAGCCAATCTGTGATTCCTCTCAGGCTTTTATTTTTTTAATAGAGGAATTCATCTTAAAGCATGATGCAGTCTAGGGAGGGGCCATGCTGCCTGCTGTGAATCTACTGCTAGGATCACACCTTTCTTGGGGTGAAGGTAATGCCCATGAACCTCAGCAGCCCAGAGCACATCATCAAGTAAAGAACAATGGGGCTAGGCTCCAATGTGCTGTTTCAGAGATAAGGAACAGGCTCAGCCTCTCCCAAACACAGCTCAGACCTCTCTTGGAGTTTTATCCACCCAGTTCCTGAAATTCCCCATCTACCTCTCTTTCTTTTGCTTCTCAAGATGTCAAGTGGAGCTCAGCCTGTTATAACTCAGTAATAGTTATTTTGTATTAGTGTTGCTTTCTTCTTTAGTAGACACTACAGTCACTTACTAAAATATCAAATGCACAAACAGTACTTACTGAATTTGTTACTTGGACTAGCTAAGCCCATGCATACATCAGTGTCTTTGTTTGTTAAACACTTCTCCTCCCTCACACTCTTATGGACCTGGTTTTTCTGCAGTAGTAACTGCCTGTTTTTCTTTTCTTCTGTCAGGGCTAACAGCCTTCAGAGGTCAGGCATGATCCTGTTGTACCGAGCTCTAGTCACCATCTCCAGTGGTTTGACCCTGAGCAAAGACTTGACCCGCAGGATGTAGGATGAAGGTCTTCTGTAGTCTAAAGCCTGCTTGCTTCCTGCAGTTGCAATCTCAGAGGCTATTGTTAGGCCCGTTGCAACTGTGTCTACAGAATATATCCGCATGCCTCCTTTGCACTGCAGCCCATGCTGCAGCTTCAGGCAGACATGCTCTTTCCCCCACTTCAGACAAAGCCCACTCTTCCTCTAAGATGGGCGGGCAAAGGACAGCCTGGAAACAAAGTGCAGCAGTGATTTTTTTCATAGATGGAGTTTTCCCAGAGCACAGCCATGCCCAGCCATTCTCATCTTGTTTCCCATCCAAATACTAACCAGGTTCAACCCTGCTTAACTTCCAAAAACTCAGAGCCGTTCAGGGTGGTGTGGCTATAAACCATCCTCTCATTGCCCACAGCTGCTTTCTCACTTTGCAGGAGAGTAGCTGCAGCAGAGGCCCACTGGCCTGAAAAGATTCAGATATTTAGTCTATGGCATTTCAAAAACAAAACAAAACACAAAGTTAAGGATGCCAACACTTTCTAAAAGCCTAGTTCAAACTCTTATGGTGCCTCCTCGGATTGCCTTGTTTGAATACAAGGGATGAAGAAACGACTTCTACATCATTAAAGGAGTACCAAATAGATTGTAAATGTATTGCAAGGCAGGGACCTTGTATTGCCTTTTCTGCGTAATATACCGTACTTGTCAAGTGCTGATATGTAGCCATTGGAACTTCTTTTTTTTTTTTTTTTTAATGTTGCTTTACACATGTATCAAACCAGACAAAGGGTAGTGTTTTACTTAAAGGAAAGCATTTCTGATTCAGATGACCTAAATATCAGGTAATAATGGGAAGATGAAGTCTGGACAAGGTGGTACATTGCGTTCCCCAAGCCTAACAAACACAGGAATGCCTCAGGTCATAAAGGAAGTGGATGAAGGACTAGGTGAAGTTATAATGAGAGCTGCAGATGCTAAAATGGTGGGCCAAGAGCTAGTCCAGGGAGACTACAGTTAGAAAGAAGTGTTGTGGCCAGAGGGATGCTCAGGGGTTAAGAATGGGTCCTCTTTGTTCCTAGCATCCATGTTGGGTGGCTGACCACCACCAGTACTCTAGCTCTAGGGGATCTGATGCCCTCTTCTGGCTTCTTCAGGTACATACATACCTTTCCCCCACATACACACAATTAAATCAGAATACAATCTTCTTAAAAACAAAGAAAATAATCATTTGAGCCCACTTCAGAGATCTCAAGATCCAGGAGAGCAGAATCCATGAGCGCTCTGGGTAAGGAAGAAGGGCAAACTGCCTTAACTGCTGGTGCTGCTGGTGGAAAGGCAAGACCTGGAAAGGGGGCTGGTGGTGATCCCAAGCAGAGCTCCTGTTTCTAAGCTCTGACTCTCAGAGAAGGCAAAGGAGGACCAGCCAAGAGCAGCAACCTTGGACAGGTATCCAGCTGCCTGAAGCTGGAGGGAAGACAGCTTCAAAGTTGAATGTTGTTTACTCTTCCATCAGCCGTCTATCTTTTCCTGGGCATTAGCATTGCCCAGTTTCTCAGTGATTTAACATACTCCATGAGGGTAGAGTTTGACTCAAAGGGAGAAGGCTGAAGCACACTTGCAAGTGGGTTATGAATGGATTTTAGAATTAATGTACTGACTCACAGGTAGGGACCCTGATCTATTCTATATCCAGATAGGAGGGTCCTAGAGTGTGACTGGTAGCCCTGAAAGATGCTGTCTGGAGACACAGGGAATAATGTTCTTACGTGGATGAAGGTATCAATCACTCCCATAAGAAACCCCAGACCCAGCTGGATGTAGAGTCACACGCCTTTAATCCCAGCACCTGGGAGGCAGGCAGAAGCAGGTGGATCTCTGTGAGCTCAAGACCAGCCTTGTCTACAAAATGAATTCCAGGCCAGCCTGGACTAAATAATGAGATCTTGTCTCAAAAACCAAAACCAACCAACCAAACAGAAACCCCAAGTCCCAGCTGATGCAGGGGCTGTTTTCTGAATTCAAGGAGAACATCCCCAATGGTACCAAAACACAGGTATTGACATTTTGCGTATTTCTGAGACAGGCAATGCAATTAAAGCAAAAACAAAACCGTAGTTTAACTCCACTCTATAAGACAAATATAAAACAAACAAGCGAACATCTCCAGGGTAGAGGTACTAAATCCACAGCAGAAAATGTGAAAAGAAAATGAGCCCAAGGACAGAGCCAAGGTGATTTCATTTTGTTCAGGATTTCCGAAAGCGTGTCAAGGGCGGAGGGACTGTGAAAGAAAAAAGCGAGTGGCTGCAAACAGATGTAGGGACACACGAGCTCTCCTAAATCAAAGGAAGAACACTGTTAGACTCCAGGTGGAAGTATGTAATGCAAAATTAGGTCCAGGAGCACTAAAACAAATGTCAGTGTCTCTCTCTCTCCAAATCACAGCAGGAGGGCATGGCCTCTTTGGCACAGGGATATTTGTTCTGTAAAAATTGTGTTTTATACAGCAATCATACAAGCTTGTGTTGAAGAAGAGGTAAGAACCGAGTCCATATTAGGAAAAACAAAGCCAAAAGTTTTACCGGCACTTTGCTCATCTGCCAGATAGATGAGGGATATCCAGTCAAGAGTCTGGGTATCACAGTGAGGTGCTTGTGGTTGGACTGTCTCTTGAGGTTGTCACAAACTATCTCAGGTAACTAGGAGGGCCACCAAGTCCGTTTCAACATCTGGCTCTGACATCTAAGAGGAGAGTGCCGGTGTATGTCATAACACCTGCTTAACACTCTTTCAAGGGCACGGTTTCTGGGGCTGGAGTAGAGTGCTCAGCAAAATGTTCTTGTATAAGTATGGACACTGAAGTTAGATTCCCAGCAGTCCTGTGAGAAGCAGGGCATGGTGGTGTGTGTTTGTAATCATCAGCACTGGGGAGGAGGAAACAGGAGGACCCTATAGGGCACAGTGGCCAATTATCCTGGCTTAAGTGTACAGCCCCAAGTCCCAGTAAGAGGATACCCAGATCAGATTAGTCTGTGGGCCTCTCTGTGTCTTGATTGGTAATTGATATGGGAGGGCCCAGCCCACTATGGGTGGCAACATTCCCTGGGCAGCTGACCCTTGTCTGTATAAGAAAGCCAGCAAAGCATGGGCTCATGCTTGCCTGTGAGCCAGAGAGCAAGTCGTGCTCCTTCGTGGTGTCTGCTTCAAGTTATTGCTTGGGTTCCTACTTGACTTCCCTCAATAATAAACTACAATCCGTAAACAGAAATACTCACACAAGCTGCTTTTGGTCAGAATGTTTTATCCCAGTAATAGAAAGGGAAAAGGTCACCACCAGAAGTGAGTACTGTGAGGACTGAGTGAAGGGTGTGGTGGATGTAGGAGGACCACAGCCCAGTGTATAATAGGATCTCCATATCACAAGTGAGGTTCAAGATGGTGGACTAAGGAAGTCTGTCCCAGATACAGCACAGCCTGCATGCTCTTCTCCCATCCCGGGGGAGCCAGCACCTTTCTTTTGGAGCTCCGCTTCTCACCCTAGCTTTGTCCATTATGTGGACTTGAGAGAAGGAGTGTCTAAGGCTGGGCTGTTTGTCACCACGGAGTGAATGGCCTCACAGATAAACAGCAATAAAATACTGCAAGTGGCAATGTGGGGAAATGATCACAGTCCTGTGAAAAATCCAAAGAACAATCCAACTTTCTTTGGTTTTACTTTTCTTCTTTTATTCTTTTGCCATGGAGTAAGGCCTCCAAGTGTCAGCAGGGCAGGCTCTGAAAAAACTTTTTAAGTTGGGAGTTGCATTGCTGAGCTTTACAGGGCTGAGAGCTAGCAACCAGAGGCCCCTGCTAACCAGCTCAGTGAAACCCCTCGTTGTGAGGTAAAAGTGGGGGCTTGGGATGGAAGCTAAGAATTCATAATGAATTCTGTAATCATGATGGTACCTTAGGTATATATTTTTTAAAAATAAATTTTATGCGTATGGGTGTTTTACCTGCATATACCTCTGTGCACCACATGTTTGCAGTGCCGGTGGAGGCCAGAAGAGGGCACTGGATTCCTGGAACTGGAGTTAGAGATGATTGTGAGCTACTATGTGTAGGCTAGGAACAGAGCCTGGCTCCTTTGAAGAGCAAATGGTGCTCTTAGCCACTGAGCCATCTCTCCAGCCCCTTATTATCATTATTTTAAAAGCTACCACTCAAACTCATGTCACAGGTTCCTGTTTCCTTCTAGTTATTTTACAGTTCCACACACCTTATTTAAGTTTATCAGTACTGTGTGTATGTGTACATGATGTATGTATGTGCCAAGTTGCATGTGTGAAGGGCAGAGAAAAACTTCTGTGGAGTGAGCTGTTTTCTTCCACTTGTGTTTGATTCCCAGCACCCACATGGCATGCATGCATGCATACATACATGCAAAATATACATACACATAAGAAAACAAAACAAAATCTCAAAAACAATCTGTCAAAATGTATGGCTACAAAACAAATGCATGAAGCAGACTGCACACATGCCAACATATTTAATCAATGACACAGTGGAAAGAAAGATGTCACAAATCAAACCAACAAAAACTATAAAATACTTAAAGATATACCTAATAAAGCTGACAGAGTCAACATAAAGAAACCCTATTCAAGCTCATGATCTAGGGTATGGACAATGTTCCTGAGTCAAAAGATTCAACACTGTGAAAATGCCCTTCTTCTCTCTCAAACCTGCAATCCAGGTTACTATCCCAATGGGTTTTGTGGATTTTGACAGAATGACTTTAAAGCACATCTAGAAGAACAGATGCATAAAACACACAAGAACATTTAAGGTAAAACCAAGATGGTTAGGTGAGGAATTAAGGAAGGGGAAGAGAGGTGACCTACAAGAGTGAAACTCATTGCAAAACAAGGGCAACCACCAGATGAGGGAGGGAAATGGTGGTCAGAAAGAACATAAGAGCCCGTGGATGGAGACTGATGCTGTGAACTGCTGACTCCTAGGGATGGCCTAGCTGTTGCAGTCAGCTCACAGCAGCTGTGGTTAGCCACACACTATCAAGCCAGTTAAAATTTCAGCATGGATGGGGAAGGACCCAAGGAGCTAGCTGTAGTTGATGGGTGCCGAAAGGGTATGGTCATTCTCTTTGTGGATGTGGATGTGGATGCTGACGGGTTGTTCACGCTTCAGTGGATAGCCACAGACTCATGTACAGCATTAATTGGGCTTGGGAGTTAATAATGATAACAAAAACTAAATAGGAAAGGACATGAAGCTGGGATGGAGATGGGGCAGGGGCACTGAGGGAAACTGGCGGGGTGGGGGAGATAGCAAGGGGCAGATACAATCAATATACATCATACAAATGCATGGAATTTTCAAAGAAGAAAAATAATGTTAAAGTGATAATAAGCAAAAATACAACTATAGTAACACAAAGACTACTGTACTAAATTATAAGAGGCCAGCATATCAATGGGTGTGCACTGACGGTCCACAAGTATATCTATATATGTTTGCATGTAATATGTGGTATAGATGATATTTTAGATTAGTGGGGGGAAATTTGATAAATGGTTTTGAGAAAACTGTCTGATAAAAGAAAATCAAATCCTTCCTCACACCACATATAGATATCAGTTCCAGAGACATTAAACATTTAAATATAAAAACAGAGCTAGAGAAATAGTGATTTATTAAGGGCTACTTTTATAATGCTGGCAGTGGGCAGGTCTTCCTAAGTAATACAAACACCTACCAGCTTTCAAGAAAGCTATCAACAGACCTGACTAAACAAAACTAAAAAATGTGTACTACAGAGTACGAAATGAAACACACAAAGCTGAAATGCATGATAAAAACTAAGGCTTTCACAGAGACAAACAGAAAATGGTTATTACTCGTAACTGGGAATTTTTAAAAACAGCAAGAGGACCTCAATTTTAAAGCTGTCCAAATAAAATTCAACACTTTTAAAATTGGCAAATTCATAAGAATATGGAAATAATTAAAAACCAGTAGTTAGAAAGTGCAAATGAAAGAATACCGTGCTAGAACTGGAAGTTACATACATGCATGTCTGTATCCTTAAAGGCAACAAGTTAGTACAAAGAGGGAATTTTTCCTGTTTGCTTTCTATTCCCTGTATGATTTGACATTTTTCTAATGTCCATGAAAAATTTTTTTTGGGATTAGTTGTCATACAAGCTTAAGACATCACATTTTAAAAGACTGATTTTTTTGACTATGTATATGTGTGCGAGTATACACGTGTGAGTGCAGCTACAGTCCCCTTAGAGCTGGAGTCACAAGCATTTGTGATCCATGGGACCTGGGAACTGAACTGGGTTCTCTACAAGAGCAGCATGTGCTCTCAATTGCTGGACCATCTCTTCAGTCCAATATGTCACATCCTTTCAAACATCCTAAGCCTTCCCATACAGAGAATTTCTCACCCAATGAAGTCTGCAAATTATAGAGGCGCCATGATGATTCTTGAGGTGTTAGGTGCTGACCAATATTATTTTAAAGATTTATTCATTTTTATTTTATGTGTATGAGAGTCTGCCTACATGTATGAAAGTGTATTGATACCTGCCACCCACAGTAGCCAGAAGAGGGCGCTGGATCTCCTGTAGTTGGAGTTATGGATGGTTGTGAGCCACCATGTGGGTGCTGGGAATGGGACCCAGGTCCTCTGCAAGAGCAGCCAGTGCTTTTAACTGCTGAGCCATCTCCTTGGCCCCAGTTATCATTATTTTAAACTTTCATGAGAACATTTTTCAAGGGAACTGTATTGCCAGTTTGTTTTTACGATCTTACAGATCTCCAAGAACTTCTTCCAAGTCTACAGCCCATCAACGGTGTAACTTGTTGGCAGGTAGAACATGTCCTCAACAATCAGCCTCTGCTTGCTGCACTTTCATGTCTGATATCTGAACTATTGCATAATAACATTAGTAAACTGAACTGATTCAACTGGGCCAAACTTTGATATTTTAGCTAAAATAATTTTTACAACATTTTATTAACGGAGAAGTAAGTAATACAAACTTCCAGTCATTTTAATAACATTAGGTTCAATGTTTTCCCTCCAAATAGCAAGTCTGAGAATAAGGAGACTTCATAGCTTAACAACAGATAGCAGTTCTAAAATCTTTAACATCTAAATCTGACTAATCGGGCTAAGCTTTGAAGGACATAAATGACTTTTACTGTATTATTTTAATAAAAATGGAGCTCAGTCTTGGAGTGTCCTCAGTTTTACAACCTGAAGTGAGACAAACACATGTCATCTCTCGTATGTGTGCACCGTTAAATGTCCTACTTTCCTTAGTGTTGCTCACTGAAGGAAAGAGTAGCTTGCCGAAGTGGAGGTGGCCTGCTCCCCTAGCTCTGCAGAGCCAGCCCTTCCAGAGCTATGGAAGCCAGGTCTGCTGGCTAAACTCAGAGTCAGGGTTAATGTCATCAGTGTTACTGATGTATTAGCCAAGGCCTGTTGGTACACACACCTCCCTTTTCTATTTAGTTTTTGTTTAAAATGTTTTAATTTCCAGAGCTGTAAATGGTGTTACATGCTTTTAATCCTAGCACTTGGAGGCTGAAGCAGAAGGATTTCAAGTCTAAGGTCACCCTGGGTTCTATAATGAGATCTTGCCTCAAAAATCGTGTTGTTCAATTTTCATACTCTAATTTTATAATTGCACCTTTAGTTAGTAACTACAAAATCTTTTTTTAAAAAGAGGAATTAAGAAATAATTATGGGCTGGAGAGATGACTCACTGTTAAGAACACTATTTTTTTCAGGACCTAGGTTTGATTTACAACCACAGGGTGGCTCACACCTGCTTAGGAGATGCAATGTCCTCTTCTGGCCACCATCACTATGAATGCCCCCACCCAGTCTTCTTGAGAAGAGTGCAGTAGGGGATGAATGATTCTAAGTGTTTCACGATCTGACAATGGTTAATGACAATAACCAGCCTTGGGGCACTGCTGTACCTATGTGCTAATGGCTGTGTGTGAACCTCAAGCAATCTCAGGCAAACGGCATTGAACATACACTCCATAGAGAGAGCAGGAGCTGAGTCAGGTAAAGAAGGCCTAGGATGAGAAAAAGACCACCACAACCACTGCACTGCTAAAAGGGTGAGATTTATGGTTTGAGGATGTATTCTGAGTCTTAAGACCTGAAGGAACATCTAGAACATTCCAGGTGACATAAATGCTATGGCTGGAAGCATGTGTTCCTCACTTCTTCAGTCTCCTTCTTCAAAGCCTGTTCCTGCTCCCCGCTCCTTGCTGACACATCATCATGTGACCCTGTTATAGACAAGCCTTTCTCCTGAGTCCACTGACTTCCCTAGCCACTCTCACTGGCTCTTGATACTTCTATTCTCCCCCTATGCTCTTTTCATCTGTATGTGTATGTGTATACATCTGTATGCATGATCCCACATATGGGGCTGTGTGCATATATGGGGCAATACAGTTTGACACTGGGCATCCTTCTCCATCAGCCTACACTTTTATTTACTGAGGCAAGGTCTCCTGTTGAACTTGGAGCTCACTGAGTGAATAGTCTAGTTATCTTACCTTGTATCTCTGCCTCCTACATGAGTGCTGTGGTTTAGCTGGACTACATAAGCTAGGATAACACGCCTACTTGGCCTGGGTTTTGGGTATCTGAACTCCAGTCCCTGTGATTGCACACCAAGCACTTTATATAAACCAGAGTCACTTCCCAACTATAGTCCATTAAGTTTTACATCCCGACAAACTCTCTGAGACAAAAGGGAGAAGACTCTTGTCAATCACTGT
Source organism: Phodopus roborovskii (assembly GCF_943737965.1). NCBI lineage: Eukaryota > Metazoa > Chordata > Mammalia > Rodentia > Cricetidae > Phodopus > Phodopus roborovskii. The sequence goes on from NW_026126517.1 coordinate 36,607,388, forward strand.
CCCTAATATATCTGCACTCTTGGTGAATCTTACAATACAATCCCATGCTCTGGATGGGAAGAGTAAGGTTCTGGACAGTTCCATTCAGGTACCCTGTGGTTGTTCACCCAGAATATCCATTGTACCTTTAACGGGCCTAAAACTGATTACAAAATGGGACCAGTGATAGTAAGGGAACATTTACTAAAAACAACATAAAGCTAATAGCAACAGGCATCGTTTGCCAGCGTGTTTAAATACAATCACACTTCAAATAACCCCGAGGGCCATTTTCCACTATGGAAGGCAGGATGTGAGGAGAGATGTGATCTTGTAAAAGCACCAGAGAAAGGCAGAAACACAGAGATCATTATTTGAGATTTAAAATAACACAAACTGCTTACAGGGAGACTTAGTTTTCTGCCACAATTGGGTCTGTCTCAGAGATCCATCTGCCATCCTTTTCTCCCCCAGACAATCAATCTGAGTGAAGTTAATTTGGGCTGTATTTGAGGAGGTAGGAAAGGAACAAGTGTAAAATGATAGCTGGGAGATGGCTTAGTCAGTAAAGTACTTGCTGTGTAAACATAAGGACCTGAGTTTGAGTCTTAGAACACACACACACACACACACACACACACACACACACACCCCATCAGAATGAATGGTATTTTGAAATCTCTGGTGGATACCGACTACCATGTGATCAGTGGTAGAGGAAAAGCCATGGGTATGATCTCATGTTAGACTTCTATGCCTAGAGCTACCCTCCCTTGGGTTGAATCTCAGTTCTGATTCTTCCTTGCTGTGTGACCGTGACAGTACTCTGATCCCCACATGTCTGTTTTATTTGTAAACCGAGGCTAGGAATAGATTGTAGGCTCTAGATTGTTTAGAGTTTTCCAGGATTTTATACAGGAAAAGCCATAAATATATTGCCTGGCACATGATCTGTTATAGACAGGTTTCTGTTCAATAAATAGTTATAAACACAATGTCTGTTGCTGCTTGTTAAATGTCTTGAAGAAATGACACTGAAGGACCAGCTTGGTGGCTTATGACTATAATCCCAGCATATAGGAGGAAGGCCAGCCTGGATTATATTATTTCCAGGACAGCTGGGATACAGATCAAGACCCTGTCTCAGAAAACAAAACAGGTGCCCCTATAATATCTGCTTAACTGATTTGCACACATTTACCTGAATTAGAAATTGGCAAATGCTCACTCTTGTGACTGCTGCACAGTGGAAGGGATGCAAATAACCTGGATGTCCAGAAGACAGCAGCAGCCAGGCTCTCAAATGGGTTAGTTGCAAATGGTACTGCCTGAGATGACTGTGATGGTTCTGTAGCCCTTCAGAAGGCCTGCAGGGGCCTGCTACCCCAGGCAGATGAAACAGAGAGAAGGAAGGCTTACCTTTGCTTTGGCCCTCCGAGGAGAAAGGTCTCCAAGGAATTGTAAGTGGCCCAGACCCCAAGAGAACCAGGACTAACAAATCTCCCTTCTTGACAAAAACCCCCTTCCAGCTCAGAGGAGTCTTGCCCATTTCATGCCCACATCTTTCTTGAGTAAAACCTGGTGTAACTATATAGACATTAACCATTTAGTTCTTGTAAGGACCCCACCACTACCACACATGCACACTCTTTTCCAAAGGGCAGGTCAGGAAGATCCCCTGTGGCACTTTTTGTATGTCCTGGGATATCTGGCCACCACAGTGCTTGCCTCACCATCCAGGAAAGATTTCATCAACTGCTGCAAGTCACACGCGCGCATGTGTATGTGTGTGTGTGTGTGTGTGTGTGTGTGTGTGTGTGTGTGTGTAAAAGACAAAATGAACTCACCCAGATAGTTGTTGCTCTTGTGCATCTCTGTAATGTTAATTTTCGTCGCTCCTTGGGGAATCTCTACAACTCGGTGGTAGCCCAGGCTGGTGAGGGCATGCTTGAACACTCCCGACACCACCTGGCAGCCTGTGTTATCACCTCCACACACCCCACACTTGTCCACAACTTTGTCGGAGCCCAGGAAGTCGTCACAGCCAATGCTCTGCAAAGAGATAGGAAAGGTGGTGTAGAGCGGATCAGGAGCATCGGGGAGGAAAGATTGAGAAAGCATCAGGGGGTCCACTAGTGGCCTCAGACAGACTTTCCTCCTGCCCTTGCTTCTGGGGCTGGGAAAATGGCTCAGCGTGGCAAAGTGTTTGCCGTGCAAGCATGAGTCTGGAGCTCAGCACCCACGAAAAATCCAGGCCTGGCAGTGAATGCCTATAATCCCAGCGCTGGAGGGCAGAGGCAGGGACATTCCTCGGGGTTCCTAGTCTAGCCAATCAGTGAGAGACAGTTTCTGTGAAGACTCAGAGAGTAAGATGGAGAGCCAGAGAGGAAAACAGCCAATGCTGACCTCTGGCCTCCACATGTACACATAAGTTGCATGCCTGAATACCCACATGTATATACACACACATTTTAAAAAGTTCATACATGCATTCATTCTGCACATACGCACAATAGCTGCTCATGAAATATACCCTCCAGGGTAGGGTAGGAGCCCCACACAATAAACAAGACAGACCAATTCAATAGTACATTTGGTTGAGGTAATTGATCAGAAGAAAATGAATAGGAAGGAGTCAGGATTTGATATTTATATAATTGGACAGTGAAGTTGTTTTGCAAGCCGCCCCTCCCCGCCCCACACTACAGGATGGTCATGAATGCCCCATGCTGGGAATTTCTTAAATCTCTTTGGAACCACAGTAAATACCCCACTTACAATTGAGGTCTGCCGCCAAATCTGTTGTACATTGCAGATCCTGCTACCATGTGACAGAGCAACCCCCCAAAGTGCTGTTTCCTGGCCTAGTTTCATGGGAAATAAAGTGATTCTGGAGACCCGAGCACAGCATGTTTCCCTGTTTCTCTGAGGTGCTTCCCATACGTGCAGTGCCTAAATGCCAGATAGGAAGCTTCTATCAGAGACCTTACCACAGTCAAGCTCATTTACAGAAACTCTTGTCTAATCTGAACACATCCCACCCCCCAACCCAAATCTCATTACTCAATATTTTTCTACTTTATCTTTATTTTCCATCAGCCATTCATGTTCCTGTTAGTTAATTTTTTTTTGCACTAAAAAAATAAAGTTTTGAAATAAAACATAATGATCTTGATTGAAATCTTTCTTCCATTACCCAAGCTGGCTCCACGGGGCTCACTGTCCTTTTTCCTGAATTAAAAACTGGGACTCATGGTCTGAAAAGAGAATTCTGTCACATTTTCTCATGGGCAGATGGAAACAAGCAGAATGTAGTTTGGATGATGAACTACTGGGATTACAGGACTCTCTGTTGGGTTTTGGGCTTACAGAAGATGAAGTCAGAATGGTATTCTAAAACTTGAGACATATGTTCACTGACTGTCAAGCTTGTTTTGGTTCTTGAACTTAATAGCAAACATGAGACTGCAGAGTGGTTGGTAGATCCCTCCTAGTTCACTTTTGATTGCATTACATAATTGTGGAGCTATCTACGTGGGTCCTATGGGTTGATTTCTGTGGGTGGGGTCAGATCTCAGATCAGAGGTGTTTAGTTTAGCTCCTTTACTTTGATTGACATCTTTCTGCAGGCACTATATTTCTGCCTTATTGCTTCCATATCCCTGAGTGCACATTAGTCAATCAATAATCACTGCTCTTTCCACAAATAGCTTCTCTGTAAAACATTATTTCTGACAATAACAGGACATCATCTCAATATGTCTATCCATATCCAATTAGCCCTTCAAAATGTCATGTTTGCTATGTCTTTCTTCTCCCTTAAAAATGTCAACTTTCACCCCTTGAACATTTTAGCAGGAAAGCATGGAAAATGATGGCCACTCCCTGACTGTCTTGTATTCTTCCTTGTTTTGAAATAAGGCAATGCTACCAACATCAGGATTTCTATCTTCTAGAAATCCTGGGGATGGAAAGATGGCTCCATGGTTAAGAACACTGGCTGTTCTTGAAGATACCCCAGGTTTGGTTTCCATTATCTATAAGGAGGCTCACAACTATCTTTAACATTAGTTCCTGGGGATGTGATGTCCTCTTCTGGTCTCCATGGATACTACATGCATGTGATTCACATATATTCATGTAGGTAAACACTTATAAATAAAAATAAACAAACTTAAAAATTAGATTCTACTCCACCAAAGCCAAGAGTCTAACAGAATTGATAATTATGAATGGATAAGATAGACAGCCTGGTGGTTGGAATGAGATGTTTCGCATCAGTCTTATGCATTTGAATATTTGGTTGGTGGCTATTTGGGGAGGATAAGGAAGTATGACCTTGTCGGAGGAAGTATGCTTCTTTGGGTGAGCTTTGAGGTTTCAAAAGACTTGTACCATCCCAATGTGTTCTCTGCCTCTTACTCAAAGTTTGAGATGTTAGTTCTCAGCCATGCCTGATGCCATGCTCTGCCATGGTGGAATGTTATCCCTTTAGAACTGGAAGTCCTTAATGTTTTCTTTTATAAGTTGATCAGCCCTAGAGATAGCTCATGATCCCCTCTCTCTACAACCTTTGGTCCATTCTGGCTAACCCCGGACTCAGCTTGAGTAGAGGGGACATACATACAAAGGCAGAGAAGAAGGAATGAACAAAGCATGTGCATAGAATGATGAGGTAGATCACCTGGCAGAGGCAACTTAAAACGGTTTGAGAGAGTACAGTTCACCATGGCGAGGAAGGCATGGTGGAGTTCATGCTAGGGAAGTGTATGGCTGCTGCTTGCTCATGGTGTCAACCGGGAAGTGGAGAGCATGGGCTGGAAGTGGCAGCCTCAAAGCCCTTTCCCCATTGAGCCACTTCCTCCATCTAGGTCCCAACACACAAAGGTTCAAAAGCCTCCCAAACTATTACAACCAGCTGGAGACCTAGAGTTCAAACATGTATACCTGTGGGAGACATTTTACATTTAAATTGCAACATAAGACTACAGGGTAGGATTGCAGTGAGGGATGAAGTGAGACCAGAGGATTAGTTAGACTCTCCAGGGTTAAGCATTAGAATTTTAATCTAAGGAATCAACGACTACCAGATGTATAAAGAAGTGGAAGGTCATACTCAAGATGTGTTTTGAAGACAATAATGTTGGCTACAGTGCGGAATGGTCCTACCGAGAGATGGGGAGCAGATAGTCTAGAACAGTCTCTTATGGAAATACTCTCTTGCAGATAGGGAATGGAGAGTAAGTATTACAAGAACGAACAAGAGACACTGAAGATGGAATCTGTATCACCTCAGACCTCTGTCCCAGTGCAGTCAGAATAGAATTTTCAGTTGGAAACTGTACAAACATACACTGCTTTAGACAAACATAGGCACAGGTAAAATGTCACTTGCTCTTTTGAGTTGGACATCATCTTAAGACACTCAGTACTGCTGGATGGATTCCCACCCGATCTCCTGCATAGCTCAGTCACAATGGATGGATCTAGACTTTGACATTGCAGTCTTCATGACAGATGTCCACATAGTTTGGAGACTGGCAAAGCCAAGAGCTAAAAGTGAACACCCTGTTTTTTCAGAGCCCACCATGGACTCTCAGTGCAATGTACTTCCCAAGAGAGAAATCAAAACAAAGGGCAAGTGACCCTTCCCCAGGCATAAAAAGAAACCACTGGAACATCTTTCTGATGTTCTAGTGGGTCCTCAGCCCTTGGAGAGATGGATTTGCTATGGAGTCACACAGAATGCTATCCACTTCATGAAGCAGAAAAGACAACTCTAGAGTGAGGACTGGACAGACAACATGAATTCAAGACCTTTATTTCAAGCTCTGAAGCCACAGAAAACCTACATGACTACGGTCCTGTCTCTTGATAGGACTATACTGAAGGTCAGTGATGTAATGAAGGACAATTTGATAGATTAAAAAAGTGATCTTTGGACCAGGTCTCAAAGGACAAGATGATCTAACCATATGAATTTATATTTATATTTTATCGATGATGTCACTGGGTGACCACACCAGACAAGTCACCTGGAAAGTACCCAGATCAGATCTCATCTTTGGGAGAGGGATTCATTTTTAATGGCTTACTACACACACACACACACACACACACACACACACACACACAGACACAGAGAGAGAGAGAGAGAGAGAGAGAGAGAGAGAGAGAGAGAGATTATCAGAAATTATTGGGCAACAAGGATTACCTGCATTTTTTATGTTCTCCCAGGACAGGATCAAATCTCTTCTAGAAATTGGAAATTGGGTACATAGAGAGTAGTGTGTGCTTCAGTATCTCAGCTTAAGTAGGGTGTAGAAACTGAGTGACATTGAGATGCAAAATGAACAGGACCCCATGCCTGACAGATCAGTAGAAGGGGAAGGAAGCTTTAATCTCCCCCCCATTTGTTTTAAACTTTGTAATGTCTAATACTCACAGAGCATTTACTATGTTATAGGTCCTTTGGAAATCAATTTTTCTCATTTTATCTTAAAAGTAGCCCACGGGATTACTGTGAACTACATGGGGCTAAGACTTAAAGAGAGGCTAAGTATCTGGTATGGTTGTGTTGTTAGTTGCAAGGTTCAAAAGCAAAGAACAGGCTTTAAAAACCTATATGTAAGGATTGGAGATCAAGGGGCCAATGGTCACGCTGAAGGTGACAGTTTTGCTGAAGGAGTGGATGGCAGTCACCAAGTACAGAGAACAAGTTCAGGATGATGTTACTCAGAGAGTCCTGGACAGAGCTCTGCCCAGAGGAGACTCTGATGTGACTGTTTTCTAGCCTTGTGAAGGGCCGACCACATGATGTATCTCTCCCCTACTGGCTGTTTGAACATTATACTCTACATGTAGCAAATGTATAAATATTTTAGCTTGTCTTCTTATTACATTAATTTCTTATTGTAAGATCTTTTTATTTGTTTTGAAATGCTTAGACTCACAAGAAGTTATAAAAACAGTACAGGGAGTTTTGTTGACCTTCTATCCAGAGTTCCCTAATGATTACATCTCACTATGCATTGTCAGAGCCCTGCATACCACTGGCATCAGCATTATACCGCTAACTAAAGAGTAGACCATATATGAATTTTGCCATCATCAGAGTGTATGGTTCTGTGAAATACTATCACATGTGTAATGCTACTTTCTTTAAAACAGCTGATTCCTCTTGCCATGGTTAACCTTAATTGTCAACTTGACATAGCCTAGAGTCATGTAAAAGAAGAAGCCTCCATTGTGGACTTGGCTTAGATCAGCTGGTCTGTGGGCATGTCTATGGGGGAGTCTCTTGATCATTAACAGATGTAGGAGGGCCCAGGCCACTGTGAGCAACACCATTCCTAGGGCAGGTAGTTCTGGGATGTACAAAAATGTTAGTCAAGTGTGAGTTGGCAAGCTAACTGTCGAGTACACCATTCCTCTGTGGTTTCTGCTTCAGGTTCTTGCACTTGCATTCATGCCCTGACATCCCTCGACGTACACTGAAGCCTGGGAGAGTAATACAAAACAAACCCTTTCCTAGCTCAGTTGCCTATAGCTAGGATGTTTCATCACAGCAAGAAATTAGGACACCTCTCTCCAAGGACACTGTCATGTAATTGCTAAGTGTAGTTGATGCCATCTAGCAGGAGAAGCAGTTTGGAATGAGGGGAAGAATATTGAACTGGGAATCAGGAGGCCAGGGGATTGTCTTGGCTTCATCTCTGATTAAATATGGGATGATAGCCAGGATACTGCTCTACAGTGTGCTGGGAACAATCCTGCCTTGAGATATCAGGGATCAGTGGCTGGAACTCTGGCTTGTGTATCAGGAAGCTGACCAACTCATGTCTAATGGGGATGACTCCAAACTGGTGGCTTCCTCCCAATCTCTTTGGGAGGGCCCAGCAAAGTGTCATTAGTGTGACTAAGAGGAACATGGGCATCTTCCAGACACAGCTCCTGTCCTGCCTCTGCGCTTATGAGTCCTGGATCTTTGGACATGCCTGTTGAGTTGGCTTTGGGTTCTTTTGGAGTTGCGACTGGAGATGCTGTGATATGGACCTCTTCAGGTTATTGGAAGGACCAAATGAGGAAACGTGGGAACAGAACCCTTGCAGAATGATGTGGTACAGTAGCTTCTCAGGGAACACCGGGTTTTGTTACCGTTGGTTTTATAGATTTGATTAAGTCTGAAATTTATCTATTTTAAATAAATCTCATTATCCTGGAACCAGAGGACCCAGCCCTACGTCTATAACACCCCTCAACTAGAAATACTTTCTTCTCCATTTGGACAAATTCAGAAAGTGCTAAAATGCCAAAGGAAGGGCACAGTGGGCCTCAAAGATAACTCTTTACACAGCCTCCCTCTTCTTACTGTTCAAACAGCATCTACCAGTAACAACCGGAGTGAACATCTGCTTCCTGCTCATCCACCTTTACTTTGTGCTTTCTGTACTGCACCATGTACTGCCATTCAAAAGAGATCTGTCTGGCTGGTATAAAGGTGATTGGGCAAGTGTTAGATGTTCATAATATTTTCCCAGTGATTTATTTTGCAACACATTGTAGGAAAAATTTTTTATGTTGCAAGCCATCATAAGAGAAATTGTTCAAGAATTACCTTCAATTGTGTAACAAAATTAATCTAAATGAGATTTCCTGAGGGAAAGGAGCAATCTGGATGATATATTTGGTGGTGAATTTCACAGGGAGTAGGTTCTGTTCATCGTGGCAGGGAGGGTGGTGCCAGGCATTCAGATAGTGGCCACAGGGTTCCAACTCCCTAATGGGAAGCAGGTGTACTCTATGTACCTCACAAACACACAAAGCAGGGCAACCTCATCTGGCTGGTTAGGTGACCCTGAGAGGAAAACATGGAGCCTTAATAAGCATTCCATTACAGCAGTGTGGGAGAATACTAAAGTGACTTGCCGCTAACACCAATTTTCTTGTGTTCATGGTGAACTAATTTGTGGAAATACATATGGAGGCTAAAACATTTATGGATGACATCCTGCTGAAAGAAGTCTTCTGCATGTGATAAATATCTCTCTCATGTCACTGTGAGGAATGTAGATGAATACCACCTTCTTGGAAAGCTACTTAGCAATCCATGCTGCTTTAAGCATTGCACTCTTCTAGGAATTTATGCAAAGGGAATGGCAAGGAATGAGGCCAGCAGTTTCAGAACGATAGGGCTCACCATAGTGTTATTATCAATACTGAAAACATGGGCATCATCCCAGGTATTCAATATTAGGGAATTGCTAAACAACATGTAGACCCCTTGGAAATGTTGGATGGCTCTTTCTCCCAGTGTTATTTTCATTAAAATGTTCTGGAAGGTGTGTTTGTACCCTTGGCCCTCTGTATCGTTTAGCAAGTTTTCTGAACTAATCATAAGAGAGTGTGAATGTGATGTTAGGCATAGCAGAACAGTGATGAAGAGGAAGCTGACATGGCTCCTGCTTAGAGTCTAGCCCGAGTTAGCAGACCATGGTTTCCAGGCCAGATTTGGTCCAACTTCTGTGTTTGTAAACAGAGACCAACCTGAACACAAACATTCCCATTTGTTTACTTATTGTTTATGGATGATTGGGGGGTTTATAACAGTAGAGCTAGGTAGTAACATAGACAGTCTGGTCTGCAAACACTAACATATTTATAATCTGGCTCTTTAAAAAATGTTGCCAGACACTGGTCCAAACAAAAAGACAAAACGGTCACTTCAGTATGGCTTTGCAAATGTAAGGGTGGTGGGCTCAGATTCCTGTGAGGCAAGATTGAGGCTCAGGCAGTTGCTCTCAATGGACCCTGATTGCCTGATCCTGAATCATCTATTCCCTGTTTGTGCTGTTCTAATCTGGCTTAATTATTACACAGAATGCAAAGAGTTATTATCTAAGGGGCCAGGGAGATGGCTCAGTTAGTAAAATGCTTGGTGCATAAGCATGAGAACCTGAATTTGGATCCATGGCACCATGTAAAAGTGGGGTGTGGTGGTACACTCTTGCAATCCCACTGCTGGGAGGCAGACATAGAGGGGTCTCTGATGCTTGCTGACCACTCAGTCAGCCAAGCTGAATCAGCACACTCTAGGTGCAGTGAGAGACCTTGACTCACAAAGAGGAAAGAATAAAGACACCTTATGTTGACCTTTGGTACCAGCATGTATGTGTGTGTATGTGATGAGTCCCTGCATACACAGAGTGCACACAAACCTGCATGCATACATACATTCACAATACGAATATGAACATGTACATACACAGCTTTCTGTCCTACTGCAAGTCTTCAATTTTTGGGGCGCTAGGTATTGAGCATACTAGGCAAATACTCCACCAATGAACTACAATCCCTTGGCCCTCTTCCTTCCTTCCTTCCTCCCTCCCTTCCTCCCTCCCTCCTTTCCTCCCTCCCTCCTTTCCTCCCTCCCTCCTTTCCTCCCTCCCTCCCTTCTTTCCTTTTGTGGTGGGAAAAACCCCATTCCTTTAAAAGAAAACTTTGTATAGAAACACAGAACTTCCCCACACAAAATGAGAAAAGCAGAGCCTTGCAGGCTGAAGAAGGGCTGCCTGGGTGTGGAAGTGCAATATTTCACCTTCGTGGCTGCTTGCCTTCCTCAGGGCTAGGTTTCTCCATTCTGGCCCTGTTGACACTTTGGCTTGGCATGTTCTTTCTTGCAGCAGCTGCCAAATGCACTGTATAGTGTTTGGCTCTACCTTCTAGTTGCCAGGCTCACTCTTCCTCTTCAGTGTGACAAACTAATCAGATATTGCCAAGTACCTCCAAGGGAGAATGAACCTTTTAGGGAACAGCCACTTTAGGTTATATCACAGCTTATGGGGTGTCTAGGAACACACACCACCACCACAGAAGGCAGTTTCATAGAAATGTAAAATTTGTCCTGCCATCCACCTAGAGTTCTCTAGCTGCCTTTTAGCTTAACGAGTTAGAGAGCAGTATTTGCCACACAGTAGGTGTTGAGGAGGTGCACTGGGCTGGGCTGATGGCTCAGTGGTAAAGCACCTGCTTTGCGAGCATGATGATTGAGTTCGATCCCCAGAACACATGTGAAAATGCCAGTCATGATGGCATGCACTTATAATCCGAGGGATGAAAAGATGGAGACTGGAGGATCTCTGGGGCTCACTTGCCCAGCAGACTAGCCTGACTGATGAGCTTCGGGCTGATGAAGAGAGACTCTGTCTCAAAGGAGGTGGGTAGTCCTGAGGACAACACCCCAGGCTGTCCTCTAGCCTCCACAGGGATGTGCATAGATACACATACACTCGCGCATACAAATGGGTACCCACAACATGTATGTGTGCAAACATTGAAAAAAATCTTCTGTTTGGGGAATCTATCGATCAGCGTTATAGGACCAATATGTTCTCAGAACTGGATTATCTCTAAGGTCCCTTTTGGTGTCACATTGTTTCTGGGGGGGGGGGAAGTGTGTGTGGGGGTAAAGCCCCTGACTAAAGAACCTTTCCATGTTTAAATTCAAGGAAATATGCTTCCTGGAGACAAAATTAAATTGGAACCAGAAGTCATTGGAAAAAAAAAATGATGCTGTCACTCTTTTGAAGGGCAGAAACGCAACAGTATTAAGGAGAGTTTGGATTCCTTGGTGAAGGCAATCGGGAAACTAGCGACTGCTTTTAATCAAGCTTATGCTTGTCACATTTCAGGGCACATCCTATTTTATCAGAGTAACACCAAACCAAGGGATTCAATGGGAGGAGAACATTGGCACTCCTGAAGGGTACGGTTGGGTAGGGACCAAGTGCAGGGTAAACAGAGCCAAGAAAAGGAGCCCTGTCAGGCAAACATTTCATCCACGGAGGTGGAAACATCCCAAGCAACAATGCCAAGCACTTAGTTTCATGTTCTAACTGAGATGGGGCATGGGAAGTGGGCATGGAATGATTAATGACAATCATTACACCTTACAAAAGTAAGGTGTCCATACTTTGTTATAGAAGAGTAGACACCTCTCAACTTAAGCCTTTTAACCCTGAACAGTAAATTCAGTTTGAAGGTAGTAGACAAATCTGGTGAAATGGTGTTGTAATTTTTCAGGGTCTCAGAAGTGGGCTGATACTAGGAAAATCCTATATCGGATGTGTCTATCAGAGGCTGTGGACTTGGCTGCCAAGGTGTCAGGAAAGGAAATTACTAGAATAAAGGAAGAAAGGGAAACCATCTGCACTCTATGGGGTTGAGTTCTGGAAGAAAACTACCAACAAAAAGGTGAGAGTTTGTTGGGCCGAGAGCTCTGTCCCCAGTGGACGCTGCTTGAACACTGGCCGGATGTCTAAGATCTCTGGAGCACAGGGAGGTTAGGTCCACAGACCTCAACACAACCAGAAGTTCCCAGTAGTCAGAGGTGGATCCTGAGCTCAGAAGGCAATGATGGAGACTCAAACTGGCATCCCTGCCATCCCTGTGATGCACAGTGTGCCTGCAAACATGTGTGTATTGTTCTCCACAAGATGGCACATGCAAACCACCCAAACAACCAGTTTAGGGACAAGGAGCAGTAGCCAAACACTCAAAGGAATGATCTCCGGGAAGCTAAGAGGAAAGATGTGCCTCAACCTGACCGGATAGTCATTGTAATCCCACGTGTGAGATCCTGCCGTGTGTTAAGACATGGTTTCATCAATTAGAACTATTTTGTGAAATGGTTAAAAAAATGTGAGAGAAACAGGCTTTTTGTTTCTAGAATGTTCAAGAAAATACTTCAAAATCTGTCTAAATTAGTTATGATATTGAGGGTTTATAGGCTTTTTAGATGTGACTTTATGGTTATCTCCAGGGGCAGCTGAGATGAGATGCTAAGAGGAAAGGCTGCTGATCAAAGCACAAGGCTTAGAGTTCCAAGACTGGCCGGGGTGAACTGGGGAGTGGGAGACTGGCTGGGTGTGGGCTGGGGAGTGGGAGACTGGCCGGGGTGAACTGGGGAGTGGGAGACTGGCCGGGGTGAACTGGGGAGTGGGAGACTGGCTGGGTGTGGGTTGGGGAGTGGGAGACTGGCCGGGGTGAACTGGGGAGTGGGAGACTGGCTGGGTGTGGGTTGGGGAGTGGGAAACTGGCTGGGTGTGGGTTGGGGAGTGGGAGACTGGCCGGGGTGAACTGGGGGAGTGGGAGACTGGCTGGGTGTGGGCTGGGGAGTGGGAGACTGGCTTGGGTGTGGGCTGGGGAGTGGGAGACTTGCCGGGGTGAACTGGGGAGTGGGAGACTGGCTGGGTGTGGGTTGGGGAGTGGGAGACTGGCCGGGGTGAACTGGGGAGTGGGAGACTGGCTGGGTGTGGGTTGGGGAGTGGGAAACTGGCTGGGTGTGGGTTGGGGAGTGGGAGACTGGCCGGGGTGAACTGGGGAGTGGGAGACTGGCTGGGTGTGGGCTGGGGAGTGGGAGACTGGCTTGGGTGTGGGCTGGGGAGTGGGAGACTTGCCGGGGTGAACTGGGGAGTGGGAGACTGGCTGGGTGTGGGCTGGGGAGTGGGAGACTTGCCGGGGTGAACTGGGGAGTGGGAGACTTGCCGGGGTGAACTGGGGAGTGGGAGACTGGCTGGGTGTGGGCTGGGGAGTGGGAGACTGGCTTGGGTGTGGGTTGGGGAGTGGGAGACTGGCCGGGGTGAACTGGGGAGTGGGAGACTGGCTGGGTGTGGGCTGGGGAATGGGAGACTGGCCGGGGGGCCTGGGGAGTGGTGAAAGTTTTTTTCGATGATCCCTGGCAGACACAGGCTGTGCTCTGGATACAAGGGAGCCTAGAGGCTGAGAAACACGCAGGAGCCTGGATGTTGGGAATAGATTCAGAGCACAGGTGAGGGCCCACTGGACTGAGAATGGTTACCAGCAGGTGAGGACGTGAGGAAGTCTGAAGTATGCAGCCTGAGGCCTGCCAGAATATTATGCTCTTCAGATCCAAGGCCCATGGGGTGGGGTGGGGTGGGGTGGGACAGTCACATGATAGAACCATTTTAGAGCCAGGGTCTAGAGTGGATCCCAATGATCATTTATTTACCCGTCACTGAATTCACTCATATTAATTTTCTCATTCTACATCTTCATTGGAACTTTCTTCTATAACTGAGAACATTGTTATTTTAACTTTGGAATGAGAATCTTCTAAAGTGTCTTGTGCACTTAAAAAATTGTCAAGACTAACAAGCTTATTTTGGGAACTGGGATGTAGCTCTGTTGATAGAGTACATGCCTAGCATGCACGAGGCCCTGGGTTCCATTGGCAGTTCTGCATGAACTGGGTGTGGTGGCGCATGCCCAGGATCACAGAACTGGGGAGGTGGAGGCGGACAGGAGGATCAGAAGTTAAAGGTTGTTAACAACCACATGGCCAGTGTTAGGCTAGCCTGAGCTACATGAGAACCTGTCTCAAAAATATACATACAATAAGCTTATTACATCTTTTTAAGCCTCTAGTTAACCAATGTACAGCCTAAGTCTCACTAGGGGGATTACTATCTGAAAAAAATTTTTGGGCCCCTCTCAGGCACAAACAGAACCTACAGCATGTAACCATACCTGCAGGTAATTCCTGAAGTCTGGAAAGTGATGTCCTAGTTCTCAGAGGTCAGCAATATCTTTTGTAAAGAGCCTGACCACATAATCTCTGTTACCATGGCTCAGCTGGGCTATTGTAGTCTGAGATCGATTCCAATAAAACTTTATTTATGAGTACATTTGGCAGCTGAATCTAGCTAGTAGTCTAGATTTGGTTCACTTGCCAGATTTACTGGTGTCAGGCTGCAGCGTTCTGAGTCCTACTTTAGATTGTTCCCTGATGCTCCCATGGTTAAGGCACTAAAGTGCCTCTATCCCTTCTGGATGCTGGAAGCCACCCACATCTTGCAGCTGTCAGTCACCTTTGTGACTTTCTTTCTTACTCTTTTTTCTGAGAGACAGGGTTTCTCTGTGGCTTTGGAAGCTGTCCTGCTTTGGAAGCTGTCCTCGAACTAGCTGTTGTAGACCAGGCTGGCCTTGAACTCACAGAGATACACCTGCCTCTGCCTCCCGAGTGCTGGGATTAAAGGTGTGAGCCACCACTGCCCGGCTAACTTCATGACTTTCTATGTAGTTGCTTCTTGTCCCTTGGACATAGCCAAAGGGCAAATGACACAACCCAGAACTTTCTGGGCTGAAAGAAGTGGGTTTTCAGCTGTGTCACATGGTCAGTGAAAGGTCCCAGGCAAGTTGCTCACTGGCTCCAAGGGTGTGTTTTCTTGTTTTTAAAGGGTGTTACTCTGACCCCTTTGCCGACCATATGGAGGTTCTGAGAAAGTGAAGACAGTTTAAAATACTTTTTAAAATAAGAGGGTGTTAAGCATAAAGTATCCCATGAATCCAAGCTGTTCTGATCCATCTTGGTTGACGGCATCTATGTTCCTGAAGTGCTCGGGGAGTGAGTGTTTCTCTCATGGAGTTGAACTCCTGCAGCAATCGAGTCTAGTAAGACAGATCTCAGAGAGATTTTGGAACTTGCCCAAGTTGCCCCACTGCTAGGAAACAGCGCTGGCAACCCCCTCCCTGCCCCGCCTGCCCTGGCTGTGTGTGCTACCAGCTTATATTTTTGCTGCATGCATTTTCAGGTCAATAAGCAGGATGTAAGGGAGATTTGTGCTTCTTCACAAGTTTCTCGATAGACAATTTAAAATCATTCTTTCTCTTTCTTGGAGCCATTCAAGTAGGCCAAAGCTGCTGCCATCTGGGATCATTTGACCTGTTAGGTCAGTCTCTGTTTACTGTACACTCTTTCTTCTTTTCCCGAGTTGCATCCCAGTCGCCTAAATGACAACCAATTCTCTGTCCAGTCAAAACAAAGACAACACATCAGGATCACTCTTTGGCTTTAAGTGGAGAAACAAATGCCATTGGAAAGCTTCCCTCTGTGATATTTATAATGGGGGCAAAGGTGGGGAGAAGACATGCTCACAAGCTCACCCACAAGCCTGGGCCCTGAAAACAGGGAAGGGTTACAGACGAAGAAACCCAGCCCCAGGAGTGAAGGGACTTCTCCAAGTTGGTGGGGTGAGGACTTCCTGCTAGAGCCTCCTTCTCATGACACCATGGTCATGACGGAGGAAACAGTCAAACCCTGAAGAACAGCCAGGGTTTGACTGTTTCCTCCGTCAAACTATCTACCTCCTTCTCTTTCTTCATAATTATGTCCCCTTGACTGGTTGAGGGCAGTTTCATCTACCACTGGGACAGTAGCAACTCCTTATAAAGGGCAGACACTCTTTTTAGAGTGGATAAACTGTCAGGGTGGGAGATGAGAGCCTGAGGTCCAGGGATCGGCGAAAACTATGGCAGGAAGATAACAGACAATGGCTAACTTGACATAAGGCCACACGGGCTTCAGGCTGGAGATGTGGCTCAATGGTACAGCACTTGTCTAGTATGTGTGAGGCCCTGGGTTTCATCTCCAGCACTCAAAAGAAATAAAACAAAGAAAAGCCTGGTCTCCAAGGCTGGAAAGAAGGGAGAGGATAGAGGGAAAAGGCAGGAGAGAAAATAGGCAGTGGAGAGCCACTGAGAAACTCTGTGTGACAGAGAGGGAAGCCAGAGGATGACCTTGGATATGAAGTTCACCTGCTGTGGCTTAAAAACACCTTCTGTTCCCAGCCTTGTCAAATCTTCACTAGTCTCCATCTAGGTTTATACCTACCTACATGTCTGCCTGAAGAGTTCTTGCTTTACTGGAGAACTGGCCCTGCCCCCTGCTCACTGTAAGGAGTGAACTAGCAAGGGCAATGCAGGAGTGCTCCCCCTGGTGGTCAGGACAAGGGAAAGTAGGTCGGCAGACCAATCCTGCAAGTACCCAGGCCCAGAACCAGGGTTATGTGTTGACCTACTGCAACAGCCACCCTATCTGTGATCTGCTGGAACTCATGAAGGGACTGGTCCTGCAGACCCAAAGCTACAGGATCTCCATGACACAGGGCAACAACAGGGTAACCAAGAGGAGTCCCAGTGAGTGTAGTAGGAACCAGAGGTCTCCAACCAGATCAATGACTCTTTGCAATGAACGCTTGCAAGTAAAGATACAGGAACAAAAGTGCTTACTGCATGACTAACTGTGTCACACTACAGCTTCCATGGCGAGATTGATTTTTCTTTCTTAAAGTTTATTTCACTTTATTTGAGGTAGGGGAGGTTGCAAGGGTACTAAGGGATGGTGAATGAATGGGATGGAGATGCATGATGTGAAAGACACGAAGAATAAATAAAAAAGAAAGTTGAAAAAAAAAAGAGTTCTTGCTTTAATTCCTGGCCCCTCTCCAAAAATTCCATAATCTGAAGAAAGATGTCTCTGTAGTGGAGCTGTACCTCTGAGAATCTTTCTTTCCATTTGTGGCTTCCCACCTAAGAACTTTTCCAATACCATACACACACAGGTGACAGTTATAAAATGACAGCACCAGAGGACAATCCAGACCTCCTGTGAGGCTTAAGGGAACAGGCAGACGAAGGTAAGGTAGCTTGTTCAGAATTGGAAGGGGCTAGCGAGAACGCATATGGGTTTGCCTTTGTTCGAGAGCACTACGATCCCTTCAGTGCTCAGCTCATTGGGAATCTGGTTGCTTCATCCCACACAGGGCATACACACCTCTGCACCAACAGAAGGGCTGGCCCGTTTGTCCAGGCTCCTGGAACCCCACTTCCACTCACACGTGGTTCTCAGGTGGGGTTTGAAGCCAGAGTTATAGCAGAATTGGGGTCACAGTGATGAGTCTGTGTTTTGAGAATGTTCTGGATAGTGCTGAATAAGACTTTTGAAGATTTCCTATTAAAAATTACTTCTGTTACTTTTAAGACTATGTACAATCTTCCCTTTCAGAGAAATTTCTTAGGACTTTGTTTTTCTTATGTGTGGGTGTGCAAGCAGAGCCCGGAGGTTGATGCTAGGTGTTTTCTTTTATCATTCTCTCTCTTGCTTTTATTTTAAATTAATTTTTATTTTATGTGCATGGAAGTTTTGTCTGCATGTATGTCTGTACCGTGTGTGCTTTGCTAACAGTGGCTGGAAGAGGGTGTAGATCCCCTGGGATTGGAGTTACAGATGATTGTGAGCCACATTTGAGTGCTGGGAATCAAACTCAGGTCCTTTGGAAGAACAACCAGTGTGCTTAAGCGCTGAACCATCTCTCCTGCCCTTTGTCTTATTTGTTGAGACAGGCTCTCTTTGTATCTGGAGCTCTGCAGTTGGCTAGAGTGGCTGACAGCAAGCTCTGAGGGAACTTCTTCTGTCTGCCTCCCCAGTGCTGGCATTATAGACAAGTATTGCCCGGCTTTGATGTCGGAGCTGAGGATCTGAACTCACCATAGGCACTTTGTCAATGAAGACATCTCCATGGCCTTATTTTCTGTTTTTAAATGTGCATTTCATGATTTGTCTTGGAGGCCAGCTATGACATGACAAACTCTCCAGAGGATAGAGACCAGGTTTAGAAACTCAAAGGGAGTTGTCAGAGGAAGCCCGTAACTCAGGCATGTCGGATTGCAGTCTCAGATGAACTGTGGGTGGAAAACATGCAAGCAGAGATTGGAGTATCCCTTGGGAAACCGAGTGGTAGGAAGCCTCGGGAATATACATGACTGTGTTTGCCTGGAGCACTTGCCATGTTCTCAAAGTTTCACATATTTCCCTTTTTAATTCTCTCAAGAATCTTTGGAGGTAGCAGTTACTCGGATTTTATGTCAAAGCTCACAAAGGGGAGGTGACTGTGAGAGGGCAGGAGGGGCCTTATGGCTCTGGAGCCCAGGCTCCTCTGCTGGACAATGGACATCCCTCTTCAGGGGTTAGAATAAAGCCTGGTTGCTGGTTGCCCAAGGGACACACATACTTGCTTATATTTCTTGGGCTGTATTCCAGTTCTCCCTCAGATCCTTCCACAAGGGTGTAAACTTCTGCCCCAAGACCTCCCCTCACAAGGACTGACTATATTGTAACAGTCTCTTCTACAGCTCCCCATTTTCCAACTCTAGGCAAAACCTCTGTAGTGCCTGTCACTCCAGTGGAGGGACATGTATCACACTCCTTCTTCCTATGCTGAATTTCACAGGTCCCAAAGTTCTCATTGAAATACTGGCTATTTTTCTTATTTGTCTTTCTGGTACTGGAAACTACCAGTTAATATTTATGACTTAAAGAGAAACACTAGGTTCTTTGGGAGATACATATCCAGGCTCTGATGACTATTAAATTAAAGGTAATTCCTCCTTATTACTTTTTCTACATATATACCTCCAATATGAACATTTATTTTACTAAGGAATAAAGATATTACACTTCATGCTTTCTCAAAAGGAAGAGATTTGGCTGAAGTATTTAAACATGAAGGCTAAGAACAGGGTTATCTGTCAAATTCAATGTGTTCCATAACAATAATTCAGGTGGTAGCCAGATGAATAACGCTCATGCTGGCAGAATATTTCCTTTCTTCTACAACTCTAACCCCGAAAGGTAGGGTAACAGCAGACATGATGCCTGCATGTGCTTCCCAGTCACCATCCCAAGGATACGAACTTGTGACAACATATATCTGGGACATGTAAACCACTTGGATAAACACTGATCTCTCACCTTCTTTGAGAGAACCTTGAAATTCTTAATTTTCACCAGTCCCCTCCTTAAAATCCTAACCATATTTATGAGCTTTTAAATCATGCCCCCAGATGTGGACACGTCAGCAAGGCAAGGCCTCATGGTTTGAGGTAATCTATTCTGCATGTGAGTGTGAAATCTATCTTCCCAAGGTGCTGCTGTCATCATGTCATTCCTGGGGCTCAGAAGGTTTCCTGATGTCACCTGTCACTTAAACAAGCTGATCATTTCCTCCTAGACATTATGTATGCACTTAAGTCCCTGATTCCAGGTGGGGAGAAGCTAATGTCCAAGGCTGCAGTAGTTCCAGGGCTATTTATCCCAGGTGTGGATAACCTCCCCCCCCAAATGCCATAGTTTTGAGAATGAGCCATTGTCTTTATGCTTTGTCAGCAAATACTCTGTAAGATAGTTAAGACATATTAACATACTAACTACTGGCAGTAATTAATAAGGGCACATTCTAAATTGTCTCAGTTAGTCTCCTGACATAATTGGTGTCTTTGCTTATGAAAAGCACTGGCATGTGGGGGGAAGTCAATTTTATTATGCTTTATTTAAAGTCAAGTGAAAGCAAGCATAGCAAATTCAAAGGAATACAAACAAATTCTATCCATTCCTCCCTTAAACAATGACTGCTAGGGAATACTATAAAGACTGGAGTGCAGCAAATACAGAAGGACAAAAGGAAAGCATTTCTCCTGGAGAACTAAGTCAATTTAAACAGATGCCAGAAGGAGAGACAAAGATTCAGTTTCGCTAAGTGAATGAATGTCTCTGGTCACTCTGAGCCCTGTTAGCAAGGCGGCTCTCACCAGAGAGTGGTTACCAGGGGTGCTCAGGTGCACACAGCAAAACAAAACAAAGAGGGGACAGGGATTCTACTAAAGATCTACCAAGGTGAAACTATTTCCCACAGATTTAGCAGAGGAGGGCCGAGTAACTTGGCAGAGGTCGCACCGAAAAGCACCGATCTGAATTCCAAACCAATGAGTAGCAGAGAGATAAGACAGAACCAGAGGCAAGGCCAATGGAGGGATGAGATCAGGGCAGACGGTGGAGAACCCACAGGAGCAGGCCTAGATGCCAGAGTGCACACAGCCTAGGCATCTCTGCCTCAGGTTAAAGGACAGGAGTCAGTGACCTCAGTATCACCCTGTAAATTCAGCAGGAAACACCAGACTTTGAGCTACATCCTCCCAGCTGCCCATAGGAACTGCCTACAGTCCTGCATGGAAAGCTTTTGAAATATCTTCTGTTGCAACAAAAGAATCAGATAGAGGTTACTCCACACCTCCCCCCCCCCAACATCCCCTTGTGAATCCACAGACTAGGCCTTCAAGTTCTTTGGATGGGTTTTATTTCATCTGATAGCTCAGTCTGCTTAAGGCTCCCAGAACGTTCTTTGATTATCAGAAAGATACTCTAAAACCTTTAACCATTTGGGTTAATGTGTATCACCCTAGCAACTGAAGAGCCTCTTCCACCAGTGTGTCTTTTGAGATCTATAATTCATATATAGCTGAAGGTTGCAAAGAAATCATCCTATTGTTTGTTTTAATTTGTACAATTTTTATTTTTTTAAATAAAGATATTTTTGTTTTTAAATAAAAATAAATATTTTTTTTTAAAATAGTAGAGTTGGTTCCTTTAAGATAAGGAAACTTCTAGTGATCTTGAGCAGGGGAAGGCCATAGCCTAGAGCTTAAAAGAAAAGAAAAAAAAAAAAAAAAAGCTGTGGGAGAATATGGATCCCAAGCTGCCAGCACTCCTATAGGTTTTGTGAACTGGCCTAGGCACTGCTCCTGAGCTAAATGGTAATCTGGACACAAAGAGGAAATTATTGGAAGAGGTTGCTTCAACAGCTGGAAACCCTTCCTCAAGTCAGTTGGTAACTAGCACAATGACTTTTCTTTTTATGTTGCTTGGAAACCATATCACCAACATAGGTGAGGATGCTTGCTTTCTTCTTTGCTATGGCTCAGTCACCTCCCTCCCTCCCCCAAATGGGTCCTGGGAGATGGCTCAGGTGGTAAAATGCTTGCTGTGGAAGCATGAGGGGCCAAGTCTTTGAGAATTTTACATAATGTGTTTTGTTCATATTCA
The DNA here is from genome assembly GCF_943737965.1 of Phodopus roborovskii. Lineage (NCBI taxonomy): Eukaryota > Metazoa > Chordata > Mammalia > Rodentia > Cricetidae > Phodopus > Phodopus roborovskii. The sequence continues at coordinate 36,629,103 of NW_026126517.1, forward strand.
ATGCCACTCCCAACTCGCCAGCACTGTGGGTGGAGACAGGCACACCCTGAACATACTACTACTAGTCAGCCTAGCCAGAACAGTGAGCTTCCAGTTCAGTGACAGACCCTGTCTGAAGGCAAGGCAGAGAGACGCCTGACATCCTGCAGCACACATGTAACCCTCACCACCACACCACCACACCCCATCACCATTCCCACACCCTATCACCATCCTCATACCCTATCACCATCCCTACACCCCCCATCACCATCCCCACACCCTATCACCATCCCCACACCCACATTACCATCCCCACACCCCCACATCCCATCACCATAACTCTACAACTCACCATCACACTCCCACACCCCATCACTACACCCACACATCCTATCACCACACCCCTCACACCCCCTCAACACCGCCACACAAAAGAACTGGGTAATGAGAACAGCCAGTTGCACCCTTTAAGTCACAACTATGCAAAGCTTTTCTTTGGGTATGCACCTATTGGCATATATATGTGTGCATGTTTGTGTGTATGCCTGTTTGCATGTAGGTGGAGGTCAGAGGTTGTCATTAGCTGTCTTTATCATTCTCCACTATGGGATCCTGGAACTGGTTGGTCAATGAGGGGTTCATTTGTCTTCACCCTTGGCCCCTCATACTGAGGTTATAGACATATACAACCATGTTCAGCGTTTACATGGTGTGGGGATTTGAACCCAGGTCCTCAAGTTTGAGTGACAAACACTTTACTGACTGAGCCATCTCCCCAACCCGAAGTCACACTTTTTTATTGTTTTACAACTTCATCCAAATGTTAAGTTGTTTAACATTTAAGGCCTGGCACGATCACCTGCCCACTCCAACTAATGCTCTTGAGAAAAGAACATGCCGGGTTTGGCTCTGCCTTCCTTCAGAACAAGCATGCATTATGTGGTGATAATTCTTGAATCAACTGCAATTCTTAAGGTTACAACTTAACTCCCACCCAGTTCACAAAATGTCTCATTTCAAGAACGAAGAGATGTGAACTTAGACCTTTGTGGGGTGGAACTCACTGCATTTAGATTTTTGTATTGCAAATGGGCATTTTACTACTACTACTACTAATAATAATAATAGTAATAATAAAAGACAATAGAAGCATAAATGGACAGTAGGGGTGGGACAGGAGTGGGTGGGATAAGGGCAATTACTTTTCTGCTGACATTTCATGTAATCTTTACAACAGTTTATGAGGCAACATTTACTTCCCCCCCCCATTTCAATTAAAGAACCCAAGTTGAGAAAAGTAAAGTGGTCTGTTGAAAGTCCTATGACACAACAGAATCAGCATGATTCTGTTTCCAAAGTCTGAAAGTCTCCTACTCTGCCAGGACAAGGCAGCATTGAGTACCAGGACACTCACACCACACAGACCTCACGGAAATATGAGAACTCACCCCAGCTACCAGACCTAACAGGCTAAGTGCCTATTTTGTCATCTATAAAATGGGCATATAAGGCATAAAGAGATGGTTCAGTGGTTAAGAGTACCCTGCTTGCAAAGGACCCAAGCAGGGTTCCCAGCACCCCATGACAGGCAGCTCAGCACCACCTGCAACTCCAGCCTCAGATGATCCAATGCCCTCTCCTGGTCTCTGTGGCACCTGCACTCACTTGCATATATCCACACTCACTCCTCTGCTACATATGGAAATAACTAAAAATACAAACTTAAAATCTTTAAAATGGGCATGCAATAGCACCTACTTTGTAGATTTTCAAGAATCAAATGTGAAATTCATGAAGTGCCAACATTTAAAATGTCAACGTGTAAACCTCCAGTAAACACGGACTCCCTAGTGTTAGCTGTGATTGTTTCCACACCAGTATTTCTGGCTCAACTTTGTCGTCCCACACCAACTTGGGGAAGGACTCATATATTAATTCTATGCAATCTCTGCACAGCATGGTTTTTGAGAACTTCATGCACGGAGTGTGTTTTGATCAAGTCCATCCCTACCTCTTCTCCTCCAATCCCTTCCCAGCAGTCATCAATTGCCAACAGACCCTCAGCTACGGGTGGACTTCCCAACCACCTTCCCCTTCCATGCTCGATGTTTTCTGGCTTCACCCTGCATAAGTCTTGTGTATGTAGTCACAGGCTCTGTCAGCTCATATGTGCAACTGCTCGGTTGTGTCTGGAAAGCAGTTTTGCTATAGTCCCCTGCCTCTGGCTCTCACAACCCTTTCCCTATTTTCCTTGGTGATCTCTGAGCCATACGAAGAGGGGCATGATAAAGATGACCCATTGACTTACTATTAATTAAACCGTTTGATAACTAGGCCATGTTTTCCAACCAAGCAACCATGGATGTAGTTGTCTTGCAGGTGAACCTGCAATGGTAGTCACACCCCCTTTAGGCGTGGCTTCAGGTGGACGGAAGTGAAAAGAGGGAAGCATGAGGCATGGCTTCTGTTTGGGGTCTTTCTCTTAGGTCAGCCAGTCCTATAGGAAGGGTAGAGAAGCGTTCCCATGGTTCTTTATATGCATCTCTGTAAGTGTTCTCCAATAAACACACATTTTTTTCATTTATCTTGGGTCTAGTGAAATTTTTACACCCACGCTTTCACATGGGTTTCCCACAGAGAAAGACGGAAGAGAAAATAGATCTAATTCTTTTGCTTTCTAGTAGAGCATGGTTGTGAACTGATCCAAGATGACCAAGTTGTTATCTTCAAGACTATCTTCTTTCATGATTGCTTTTCCCAGATAGATTTTCACTTTCCAAGGTGCCTCAGACATTGTGTGTGTATGTGTGTGTGTGTGCGCATGCATCCATATTCCCACCCAATAAATCTCCTGTTTGGCAGAGAATATTGTTAGCTTCCATGAAAGAGTCCTTTTGTCCCCTTCTATCTAAGAAGCTTTTTCATTACAAGCCTGGAATTCAAGGTAAGTACTGTGGGGATTCAAGGACCTCTTGGCTCTTCTCCCATATCCAAATTATCTCCCAGGAAAATGTAGTCCTCTAATACTGCAGTCAGCTAGTAGGAGTGACAGCTCAGAGAGCTTCAAATCTGGCCTTAATTAATGGGCTGCACACAATGTGACCAAAGCATTTTTTTTTCAAAGAAGGGGCTTTAAATAGCACTGAATGCTTGTGAATGCAAGGCCATTCGATGGCAGGAAGTATCTGGCCATCTTAATGGGATCAGGTTTTTGTGCACAAACAATATGGAGCAAACCACAGCCCGGCAGAGGGCCATTAGGATGGTTTTCATTTGTGGTTGTGTGGAGAGGCCCTTAAAGAGCCACTAATCAGAAAAAATAAAATAAAATAAAAATGGAGGACTCAAGCACAGTAAGACAGGGTGTCCTCATGGGAGACCCCACTTAGATGATGGCCCAGCTTACATGGATGGCTTCTTCCTTCAACCTGCTGCTGCCCTGAGCATGGTGGTTATCCTTCTCCTCTGAGACTCTGCCTCTGACCTCGGAAGTAAATTTTACTCTCTTGTTTTACCGCACCTTCCTTCCACTTGCTTTCTGTCCTGCCAGTGAGGCTGTTCCCAAGTTCCCTCTCCAACCGAGGCCCTTGTTCTGAGTAGAATACCTTTCAAATCACATGGACATTTATGAGTGCCACTTGTCTGGGGACTTAAGAGTTAGCTGACTGGGTCATGCGCCTGCCAAGCAAGCCTGAAGACCTGAGTTCAGATCCTCAGCACCCACATAAAAAGCAGGAATGCTCACATCTATCTGCAATCCTAGTACAGAAGAAGCAAATATGGAAGGATCCCTGAAGCTCACTGGACATTCAGTTTAACCAGACAGTGAGTTCTTGGTTCAGAGAGAGAGACCCTGTCTCAAAAAGACACATTAAGAAATGGTCGAGGAAGACATGTGATGCTGACCTTTGGCCCCATGCATGAACATATCACATAACACACACACACACTCATATACACTCACATACATACACTCAAACACATGCTCGGACACACACTCAGACGCACACTCACACATATTCACACACTCTCTCTCACACACACACTCTCACATGATCTGCTCTCAAGGAACACCACCAACTCATCTTTATCATTGCTTCCATGGGCTGAGCATTCTGGGTGTCCTCCAAGGTGCTTTGCACATCCTACTCAGTTCTCTTAACAACCCAGTAAGGTAGTTCCTCTGGGACTTTATTTGACAGATGACAAAACTTAATTTTGCATAGAAGAGCCAAGGGAGGACTTTCCCCCAAGCGAGGGAGTGGGTAACCAGAACAGCTAGGAGCGGAGTGGGGGTTATCTGCATCCAGCCTCATGCTCCCACCCATCCTGCTTCTCTGACTGCTCTTTCAGAGGCTGCTGCACAGTCTAGCAGAGGGGAAGACACATAGTTCAAAAAGCATCACTTGTTAGAGCCCACTGAGAACCTGCAGTATGGAGATGGTGGTATGAAAACCCATAAAGCCATGTGGCCAAGGAGTCACAATTTGTCCCCTCAAAAGCAATACTGCTGCAAATGTCACATGCTCTCACTTATATGTGGAAACAAAAATTAATCTCAGAGGTTGAAAGAATAGAATTGTAGATACCAGGGACTGGGTTAAGGGGAATATGGAGAAAGGGAGATTGAAAAAAGGTGAATAATACATACACAAATACAGTTGGATTAAAGCCAGGGTTTAAATGTGCCCACCAGACCCAAGGTAAATGATAAATGGGTGTTTATTGGGGAAGAACTTACACAGATAAGAGTAAATAACCACCTTGGCCTTGCTGCTTCAAAAGAGGCGGTCTCTGCTCTTCCAGTGCTCTCCAGAACCCAAGAGAGCTTGAGCCAGTCCCTCCTGTACCTTAATGGGTCACCTCTGCACCTGAAACCATGACCGAAGGGTATAGCCACTACTACAAGTTCACTGGCAAGCCAAGATGCCACTACAGTTGGATGGAAGGGACACTTTCTTTCTTTCTTTCTTTCTTTCTTTCTTTCTTTCTTTCTTTCTTCCTTCCTTCCTTCCTTCCTTCCTTCCTTCCTCTCTCTCTCTCTCTCTTTCTTTCTTTCCTTTTTCTTCCTCCCCCCTCTCTCCAGGGATTCTCTGTGTAGCTTTGGAGCCTGTCCTGGAACTCACTCTGTAGACAGGTTGGCCTCAAACTCACAAAGATCTGCCTGCCTTGACCTCCCCAGTGCTGGGAATAAAGGTGTGTGCCACCAATACCCAGCTGACAATTTCTTTTTTAAAAAGGACTTTATTTTTAATTATGTGTATACTTGCCTGCATGTAGGTTGTACATGTGAGTGAGATCCCTACAGAGGTCGGAAGAGAGCATCCCTGGAGCTGGAGTTGCAGGTAGATATGAACCCTCCAGTACGGGTACTAGGAAATGAACTTGGATCTTCTACAAGAGCAGCAAATGCTCAGAACCACTGAACCTTGTCTCTAGCTCTGAGAGAGACAACTTCTAATGTTCTGCAGCACAGTGGGGTAAGTACAGTTAACAATTAATTTTAAATGTTCGAATAGCCAGTAGAGTGTTTTGAATATTCTCACTATGCAGAATGATACAAAGTTGGGGGACAATGGTCTGAGGCTTAAATGCACGATACATGCTTAAGTGCATGTATTATGATGCCATGCTACTGTCTCTAAATGGTGACAATTGCTACATGTTAATTAAAATAAAATGCATTTAAAAATAACTTAAAAAAAGACTGCTGTAGTAGTTGTTTTATCACGGTGATAAAATACCATGACAAAGGCAACCTATAAAAGAAAGGATTTAATTAGGTTTGGGCTATGGAGGATAAGAGTCCATAAGGGTGGGGCAAACACATGGTGGCAGGAACAGCTGAGAGCTCACATCTCAAACTAATCAGAAGGCAGAAGGAGCACCTTTAAAATGGTTGAGTCTTTCAGAACCCCCAAATCCTCCCCCAGGAAATACTTCCTCCAGCAAGGCCATATCTCCCATTCCTTCCCAAATACAGAGACTTATGGTGTGTGTGTTCAAACCACCACAGCTGTGTCTGAGGTGAGGCACTGTGTTCCCAGTTAGATCCACTCACTCCCAGTGGAGTCTTTCTCCAAGCTGATGGTGGTCACTGGTGCCTGACAGAGCAGCTGACAAATATTTGAAGAGTCTAACTTTCAGGGTCACCAGGAAAATATTTCTGGAACCATTTGCCGGTTGATGGTTAATCAAGGCTCCGAAGTTCCCAAGAGTTTGATTTTTGAAGGGGTTTGTCTATGCATGTGTCTATGTATGTGCACATGTATGTGCTCATGTGCACATGTATGTATGTTTACGTGCTCATGTGGATGTGTATGCACATGTGCTTGTGCCAGTAGTCACTGTCAGGTGCCATCTTGGGTTGCTCTTCATCTTACTTTTTAGGCAGGGTCTCTCACTGCACTTGGAGCTCTTTGATTTGGCTAGGCTGACTGGACATCAAGCCCTAAGTATTTGTTCATCTCCCCCCCAACTTCCACCCTCACATGCTAGGTTTACAGCTTCTACCTTGCCAGGCTTTTAGGTAGGATTTGAACCCAGGTCCTTACGCTTGCATGGCAGGCATTTTACCACTTTACCAACTGAGCCATCTCCTCAGGCCATTTGTCCTTTATTGCTCTCTTCTTTTATGTTGTCTTATATTTTCCTGTCACTTTCAAATACAGGGCAAGTTGTCAAGGTGTCAAATGGTAGAGACCTGAGTATAACAACAATTGCACAAGACAATTGCCTCATGTAGCCTGATGTTTGTGGGTTTGTGGCAGGGATTGGCTCAGACAACAGCAGAAGGAACCTTGATTTCAACCCCACACTCACGAACTAGCCTTCATCATCTGTCTCCGAGCCATCAGAAAAAAAAAAAAAAAAAAAAAAAAAAAAAACAAACAAACAAACAAAAAAAAACATCTCGTGTGGAAGCTGCTTGTGAAGTTGTCTTGTTAGTGTAAATAAACGAGGTCCGATGTGAGATGCAAGGGAGAAATAAATTAGGGTCAGGCAATGCTTCCAAACCACGCCTAGTACTTGCCAGGAAAACCAAATTTTATAATTAAAACACAACAGGGGGGAAAGTGCATCATTGTGATCCAAAACACATAAACTGTGGACAGGGAAAGTCATCTGACCAACACTCAGAGCGGCTTGAAAACAGACATGCATTCAGAACCCAGACATGAGAAGCCAGTCAGCACTCTCTGGTTGTGGGAACCACAGCTAACAATCCCAGCATGCTCGGCGACCACAGAAGAGTCTAGGGCGTCTGTTCTGACCACAAGGCATTTGGATTTTAGCCTGTTGGTTGCAGAAAAACTCAGGAAATGGACAAAAGTCACCTGGACAAAGGTCGGTTGAGTGGCAGAGAAATGCATCCCAGGAAGGGTGACTGGTGGCAGAGGTCAGGCAATGCCAACAGTGGCAGGAAGGGGAAGTCAGACACCTAGAAAACATGTCCATGGAACACAGAGCAGGACTTTTTACCCCTGCATGTCAGGGACCAAGAAAACCTAGTGATAGTAGCTGATGTCCTTTGAGCCATGGCCTCGGTGCTTGCCAGGGGTTATCTATTGGATTCTTTTGCCAGCTTGGAGGTAGGTCCAATGATTACTCACTTGACAGATGGGAAAGCTGAGGCCCAGTGAGGTTAAGTCATTCATTTCCCTAAGCTATTTCAGTTCATAAGACATGAATACAGAAACTAAACAAGCCCAACTCTTGTAGAAATAACAGTGAAATGTCACACATTTTGTAGCTTGGGGCCCTGGGTTCTGTGATTGGAAACCTAGAAACCAGAACGCTAAAGCATCTTATTTGCTTGGTTACTCTCATTAGCATGAACCTTACACGTCACAGAGGAAAACTGGGCTATCACAAGATGCCCAAGCCCATACTGTGTGTGTGTGTGTGTGTGTGTGTGAGAGAGAGAGAGAGACACAGAGAGAGACATAGAGACAGAGAGCCTGGAACATGCTGATTACACTAGGCTAGTGAGCAAGCCCTAAGGATGCATCCCTCTCCACCTCTCCTGCTCTGGGATTACAAATGCATATCAATGCACCTAGATTTTAACATGGGGATTGAGCTCAGGGGTTCTGCTTTATACACAGCAAGCTTTTTACTGACTGAGCTACTGCCCTCCACTGATACTTCCAAGCCCTTCCTAATTCTCAGTTATCTAAAACCACAGGAACCAAGAGGACTGACTACTACACTGCTGGCCACTTCACACCCCCCCCCCCAGCTCTGCACACTTGCCTATCTCTGCCTGTTTTTCATTTCCAAGAGCTTCCCTTTAGGAACCCTCGTGTCACAGCATGGCTATTCTTTGCTTCCTGCTGCTGCTATAAACAACCCGGGGAGAAAAGGGTTTATTTCATCTTGCAGGTTCCACTCCATCACCAAGGGAAGTCAGGGCAGGAGCTCGAGGCAGCAGCCTGGAGGTAGAAACTGAAGCAGCGACCGCAGAGTCATGCTGGTTCCCAGCCTAGGGATGGTACTGCCCACAGTTGCCTGGGCTCTCCTACACCAATGAACAATACTGAGAAATGCCCCACAGACATGTCCACAGACCAACATGATGAAGACAATTTCTCAATTGTGATTCCCCTTTCCCAGCTGACTCCAGGTTTGTGTCAAGCTGAAGCTATGAATGACACTGCATATGAGATTCCATCATCTCACAGGCATTTGGTAAGGCTGTTTGGCTTTCCCTTCCTTTCTGACTCCCAAGCCCAAGGAGGTCATGTAGTCACCTTCTTCCCAAAGTACTTTCTCCATCCTGAGCCTATGCTAGAACCATTTTCGGGGTCGGGGGGCTTAGAAGGTGATGGGTATTCAACTCTTGCTCCTAAGATAGCCTTAGTTGCCCTGGTACAGGCCTGGCCACGGTGACCAGTTCAGAGTTCTTCAGGAGATGGTGTTGTATGCCCACTGTTCTGACAGACAGACATTGCCCCTTCCTTCAGGAGCTCCTCGGGCAAGCCTGTCCAATGCAGTGGCTCTTAACTGGAGGAAGTCCACTCATCCCAGGACATGTTTGGAAATGTCTAGAGATAATTTTGATTCTACAACCAGCATCAGGGGAGGATATGCTATTGGCATCTATGGACAGAGGCTGTGGATGAGGGCAGAGGCTGTGGATGGTGCTGAGCGTTCTGCAACACACAGGGAAACTCCATGGCAAAGGATGGTGTTACTATAGAGAAATCACTGTCAAAAATGGAGATGCACATTCATGAATTCTGATTTCCCAAGGGATCCCAGGGGCCCTCAGTCTCCGTGAGGCTCTTTCTTGCCTGGGTATCCGAGGTTGATGCTATCATCTTTTTCTTGTTTTGTTTTCAGGGTCTTGGGCATGCAAAATAAGGCACACACCATGAAGCTACATCCCCAGCCTCCTGTCACCACATCCAAACAATGCAGTGGAGGTGAATTAGCCATGTCCTATGGACTTCACTCTTGAGAGGGCAGGAGAAGGCACTCTGCCTTCAGACCGGGGACCCCAGCTTCACATTCTCCTGCACAGTCATGCCCAGAGTGCTCACACCTCTTTAATTACATGAAGAAAGTTCTCAGGGAAATCATGACAAGAAACAAGAACCCTGAAATTGTGGGTAAAATATAAACAAATGTTTTGGCTGAAGTAGTGCACATTTTTTAATCACACAGTGTGTTTTCAGAGTGCACTGAGCCCTGCCTAGAATGGCTCAAATTAAAGATCAAAGGCAGTGCCGTGACAAGACAGAGTGGTGCTCCAAGCCAACTTAACATGCCTGCTTCCCTCCCTGCAAGCAGCCATGTGGTCATCTGCTTCCCTAAGAAGGGTTTGTCTGAAGCCCCCATTAAGACATCGAGGATTGATTAAAGGATGATTTATTTATTTATTTATTTTTGGTCTGTTTAGTTTCTGTTTTATGGCATGTATGTGTGTGTGTGGGGGGGTGTGTTTTAGAGTATAGTCAGATAGCAACGCATTTAAATAAAAGGGAAACTGTGATAGAAATTGAGGCAGCTTTCAAAGACATATATGTCTGAGGCCTGGAAAGTGGAAAATATCCAGACATTCAAACTTGAGGCAGGAGATAGAAAATTGGCCAAGCGTCAACAGAGGCCCCTCTGTGAACACACAGGGGAACTGGCCACATGGGCCTTGGGTGCAAAGGTACCCTCCAAGATCCTAGAGCCCAGATGCTCCTAGAGCCCAGATGCTCCTATCCTGTTGTGTGGGCAAATCCCAGAGGAAGTAAGCCAACAAGTATTGAGGCTGTGGTCAGCAGATATGATGGACTTGATCTGGTTGGGGACAGGGCACGTAAAAAGCAAAGAGAATCTTACAGATAGGCTGGAAACTGTGGGTTTGGGATATGGAGTGGGGATGGGTGGGGGGGGGGAAGAAAGCATGTCAATCAATATCACAAAGGAATAATTGGGGTGGGGTGGGTGATATCTATATATCATGCTATGTGTCGTGTCTCCAGCTCTGAGTCACTCAAACTATTCTGACAAACAGATAAGAGATGGAGGTGCGCACCCCACAATATCATCCAAGTACCCAGGCGCGGAGGCAGGAAGACCCAAGGGCATCCTTAAAGACATTGCCAGTTTGAGGCCAGGCAGACAGTGAGACCCTGCCTCAAAAACAGTTGGGGAGTAATCCGGCAGTAAAACCCCTGCCATGGAAGTGCAAAGACTAGAGTTTGGACTTCAGAGGCCCACTGGAAGGCCAGCTGGGCACAGTGGCCTACTGTAATTCCAGCCTTGGGGGGTGGAGACAGAGAATGCCCAGAGCCAGTTGGCTAGGGAGACTAGCCATATGGGTGAGCTCTGGATTTGACTGAGGGACCCTGACTCAAAGTACAAGGTTGAAGAGTGATGGAGGATGATTACCAACATTAACCTGAGGCTTGCACATGCCTGCACACACCTTCACAGATGTCTGTCCACCTATACAGAAGACATGCAAGCGCCGCCCCCAAACATGAGTCAAATGGAAAAATGAAAAACAAAAAACAGCACTGAGTTATCAGTGCTGAGAAGACACCAAAACATGGGCAAGGGGTAGGGGCACTCTGCTTTGCCAGTGAACTTGGGTGGTGGCCACACCCTATGGGCATGGTTTCAGGTGTTCAGGTCTACCTTACAAGGTAGACAAGGGGCTGGCTTGCTCTCTTGGGTTGCAGAGAGAACATCAGAATGGCAGAGACTGCAGCTTCAGGACCAGAAGACCTCAGTGATTATTTACTATTTGTGTAAGTGCTTGCTTCCCTAGTAAATACCCATTTATCGTTTATCTTGGGTCTGGTGGACTCATTTAAACACCATCTTCACAAGCTTTCTTCCGCTTGGACGGTTGAAGAGGGAGGTGTTTGAGTGTGGAGGTGGGGTGCAGCTGGGGGAAGGCACCAGAGTCCCCAGGTCCTTCAGTGGTGTCTTTTGGGAAGTAGTCTCCTCCATCTCCTGGCTGCTCTCCAGTCAACTGCCCTGCCTCATACCGGTGGGGCAGGGGTCCGGGAGTGTTCCACAACCAGCTCTGAACAGTCTTCCCCACAGAAGGAGCCTTCCTAGCAGAAAGCGGTTTCACTACTTTGTTCACATTGAGCTAGGCTGGTGGCAGGATGAACAGAGAGGCTTATGGAGTAGGGCACATCAAGGTATTTCAAGGGTCAGGGTCAGAAGAGCTTGTAGACAGACACACATCCAAACTTGTGGTAACTCTTTTGGCTTAGACTTGCTGCATTAAGTACAAAAGGGCCTTGTTTTTCTTCTTGCCCGATGTTAAGAACAGGCCCCTGTTTCACTACAGGACTCAGTAAATATGGGCAGAATGACTAGAGGTCAGTCCATATCTGCATCACTGTTGGCCCCTTCTCAAGCCCAGGGAGACCCTTCTCATGCCCTAGCAGAACAAGCAACTCATGGGGTCAATGTGGGGATTTCCCACAATTGTAGGTACGTTGGCGCCAACTCTGGGTGAGACTTCCTAGTCAGGGTGTCTATTGCTGCAATGAAGCATCATGGCCAAAAGCAAGTTTGGGAGGAAGGAGTTTACACATGGTAGTCCATCACTGAAGGAAGTCAGAATGAGAATTCAAGAGCTGGAATCCAGAGGCAGGAGCTGATGCAGAGGCCATGCGAGGGTGCTGCTTACTGCCTTGCTCAGTCTGCTTTCTTATAGCATCCAGGACCATCGGCCAGGGATGGTACCACCCCCAATAGGCTGGGCCCTCCCCTGTCAATCACTAGTGAAAATGCCCTACAGCTGGATCTTATCGAGATTGATGCCCAGTTCTTTACAGCTGTTGATATCCTTCATGGTCAGAGTTTCCCCCTGAAGGTCTTTGGCAGCAGCATCACCTGGTCGCCTGTGTCAACACTAAAGCACCAGGTCCCACCATGGATGAGCTCAGAAGGAAGCTGTGTTTCAGCAAGACAAATGGAGGTTTACGTATGCACCAGGGTCTTCACGAGGGGCTAGGTTTGGTGCACCTGAGCTCAAACCCTGCTTTCTGCTACTGTGGAACCTTGGCTAAGCTAGTTATTTTTTTTTTTGATCCCCAGAATTCTCATATTTACAATGGGGATGAAAATGCATCGGGTTGTTACACATTATTAAAGGGACCATGGTTACACCACTGCCCAGGTTAGAATTTGGAATAGTGAAAGACCAAGTGAGTATCTCTCCGGTTATCTATGTGTGGCCCCTCTAAAATACTGTCTCTTCCCTGAGGGTACAATATGCCTGTGGATCCCACTTGCCCTCTATTTCATGGCCAAAAGCAAAATTCTTCCTTGAACCAGGAGATGAACCTTTATGAAACCCCCAGATACTCTGCCCCCCACCCCCAGTGTGGAGGAAGACACATTTTCTCAATTGGAAAAACCGTCATTCTGAACCCAAAGCTATTTCCCAGTGCACCCAGCACAGCACACTCCACTGGCAGCAGTTTATAACTCTCACTCAGTGGAGATTTTTCAAGGTTTTCAAGGTTTTCAAGATAAGTAACACACTCCTCAGTGCCATTCCCAGCCAGGTTTCAACAGGTGTCCCTCATCAGAGGCTTCCTGACTTCTAACAGCTTTCAGCAAGCTCTGGTGGGAGGCTGTGATGAGCTATGCACCATCTATGTCCTTCTAAAGGCTAATTTTCTTGTCTGGTGAAAGGCCTTCTGCTTGCCTGTGCCAAGAGCACAGAAATACAGCCTAAGCTTAGATCAATTTGGATTTTCTCCAAAGAAGTTATTTCAGAAGCACTGGCCCTTGAATGCCTTGGGGACCAAGAAAAGCCAGGAGCAGAGGTGAGAGTCATTGTCCCAGTCACAGGTGAAGATATCAGTGAGTTTATGCTACACAGACCCACGGAAGCTGAACGCTTGTCTCTCAAGAGCCCTTCCTTGGAACAAGTGGACTCACTGATTAGAGAAGGAACATCTAGGTACCCCTTCACAGGAACACTTATTCTGTCAGCCCAGCGATGGGATGGCTCTTCCCCAGCAGTAGTAGGGACACTAGTTATCATCCCGTAAAACCCAGGTGGGTCTTTTTCTTTTCTTCATCGATCACCTAAATAACATGAGTGCTAGAACCAATGAACAGAAAACTTGAACAGACCAATATCATCGGTTACTATATTGACAAGATAATAGTCACCTAATGCCACAACTCCCTCTTCTCAAACACCAGAGCCAACATTCAGAAGGTTTGTTCCCAATCATAGAGACAGGAAGGTGGGCAGGGGAGATGGCTAAGTTGGGAAAGTGGTTGCCATGCAACTGTAAATGCTGAGGTTTTCCATGGGTGCTGAGTTCAATCCCCAGCAACCATTTAAAAGCAAACGAGCTGGGCATGGTGGTATGTAATCCCAGTACTGGGGAGGTGGAGAGAGGAGGTTTCTTGGGGTTCACTGGCCAGCCAGCCTAGCTGAATCACTGAGCATCAAGCCAGCCACATACTCTGTCTCAACAAAGTGGATAGTGACTGAAGAATGACACTCAAGGCTGACCTCTGGCTTCCACACTCATGTGAACACACATACACCTGCATCCACACCAACATGAACATATGTGCATATATATAGAAAAGAGAGAGAAGAAAAGATGCCCATTGGTGTGGTTTGGATATAAAATGCCACTCCTCCCAGTTCTTGTGTTGAAAGCTTGGTCCCAGGGTAGTAGTGTTCAAGTGGGGCTTCTGGATAGTGACTGGGTCACTATGGTTCTGATGTTACCTGTGGATTAACACATTTACCAATAGACAACCCTTTGAGGATCCATAGATTAGTGAGCTATTGGAAGGCTTTGAGCACATGGGAAGGAAGTGCACATGGTGACTAGAAAATATGACATTGAACGCTATTGTTTATGTTTTTGATTGTTCATCCAAACAATAAAATCTCCACTGTTAGAATCAGTCATAGAGTACTGTGATGTTGCAGGACATAGCTCCCAAACCCTGAAGTATTTTCTATAATCAATAGTAATAGGATGTGCAATAAAATGTTCCTCTGTAAAACAGTGGACAACATGGAGTATCTAGGGGTCAGCTCATGGGCAGGGGACAGTATTAATATCTCTAGGGGAAATGGTACAAACATCTTCTCATAGCATACAAAGTAGAGAGGTTTGCCACAATTTTAAGGTGGGGAGAGACCACATTGGAATCACTTATTTCCAGTCCTGCAGAGTCCTCCAGACTTCCTTCAGGAAGCCCTGCCCCCTTCTCCAGTCCCTGCCTAGGGACTCCCATGTGCCATCCTAATCCCATGCCCTTCTCCCTCTTACTTCTGTCTTCCATCATCCGTCCCCTTGTCAGGACTGGAAGCGCCCTGCAGGCAGATACTGAATCTTCCTCATCTTGTGCTTTGACGCTTCTTGCTTAGGAATATAGTTACTTCTCAATTAATACCATCGCATGCATGAATAAAAGAGACAGAGATTCATATTTACACATTCCTGCTTAGAGGATACCATCAAGATAAACATAAGGTCATTTTATCTAAGAGTATTGGATACGGTAATGAAAATAAGTAAGATAAAGGTCTCTGAGGATTAGAGATTTTTCATAGAGCCCTGAGTAGTCTCTAGTTTCCAATGCCATCCTAAATTTCCCTGTTCTCCCCTCCCATTTGGTTGTGGTGTTTCAAACAATAGCCACCGTTTATTTCGTCTCTACACAGTTCTTCTTACTCCCTCCTCTGTCATCTCGACATTGTGCTTCTTACTTCCCCTAAAATGGTCTTTCTTGTTGAGCTCTCCACTCCACTTAGATTGACTCATCTAAGGTGCCCACTGGCCACTAGGAAAAGGTTCTCACCTTGACAACCCAGAAACAATGTAAAAAGCAGTTTGCCTGGAACCCACTACAGTATACATAGTATACATGTATAACACACACACACACACACACACACACACAGACACACCACGTACTATACTGCTGTGGCAGATACTATGGTGTGGTGTTGTGATCTCCTGATGACTGAAGTTAGAGACTTGCAGTAAGTTCCTGCTCAGGACTTGCCACCAGTGGCACGAAGCTGGTTTGCTCAAAGTTTATGCTCCATCTCCAGGGCAGCCAAACTTCAGTGACTACTTGGAGGGGTAAGGAAGCCCTGGCACTTTGTCTCACTGTCCCTGGGACCCTCTGAAAAGCCATCTTGACTTCTGAACTTAGAGTATTGGCTGAGGTCTCTTGTGCCTCCTCATGCCTGGTGGGACTGTCCCTGGCATTCTTCAAAGATGCTCAGATACATGCAATACCAAAGTCTGTTTACCGAGGGACTCAATTAATGGCTGCTGTCTGGTCTGCAAATGTTTCACCATTATAAGATTTGATTTTCTGCGTATTTATTGAGTACCTTGGATAAATACAGGGATCTTTCCTTTAAATTTTCATAGTACCAAGGCTAGTGCTAAGCAAAATAAATATCAGCCAGTTCTCATGTCTGCCTTCCAAAATATCCCCGATGTCCCCTGTTAGTCATTATCATATGGCTTAGGTCAAGACCCTAGGGCTTACTTAGGGGAAAACGTGTAACTGAAATCCCTGGAAAATGGAATTCAAGTAAAATGTTTGAAACTACATAGAACTTTCCATTGGAGAGTCAGGGAGGATTTCCTGGAGGTGCAGAATTAGAAACGGACAAGTGACATGTGGTTTCCTTGTGAAGAGACTAGTGATTTGGGAATAAATAGTTTTCTCTCTTCCAATAATCCATATAAAGCACAGGGCACAAGGTCATTGGTCACAGAAGCAGTGAATAAGCTGCTGGCAATGGTGCCCCCTGGTGTCACTCTGGTGGTAGCACTACTCTTCTCTTCCCAAATTCCTTTTAAGTCATTGTGTCGTTTTATCATTCTTCCAACTCAGCATTGTTAAGGGCCTTTTAATGACCAAGATTGTGACAAACAGGCACCACAGCACTGTCCAACCCATGACTCTGATTTACTGTTCTGGTGTAGTTTGGGTTGCTCTGCCCTATTTTCCTTTCCATTTCAGAATCTTCTCAGTCTGCCAGGGGCCCCATCAACCTCATTGCCTCTCAATTTAATTCCATCTCTGACCCTGCCCTGAACCCTTGCTTCCCCCAACATTTTCCTACATTCCAAATAGTGTATGATCAAAGGTGTCCCTAAAGGTCTAGCTTTCCTTCTGTCATAACTGAGTTCAAGAAAAAAGATGGGGCTGGAGAGATGGCCCAGCTGTTAAGAGCAGTTATTGCTACCAAGAGAACCTGGGCTCAGTCCCCAGCATCCACAGAGATTCACAATCATCTATAACTCTAGTTCTAGGAGATCCGATGCCCTCTTCTGACTTCCATGGGCACCAGTCAAGGATGTGTTGTACACACATACATGCAGGAAAAACACTCATACACATAAAATAAGTCAATCTAAAAACAGATTTTCAAAAGGGCTCTCTTGATGGGCTCTTCATTAGAACTTCCTGCAAAGTTGCTGTGCTGATGTCCTTAAGTACTTTCACACCATTAAAACTAAACTCACAAAAGGATGGAAGTAAAATATAGGGTGGACATTTAAAACAAAAAGAACAAAAAGAAAAAGAAAAGATTTAAAATCTGTTACAAAGAAAAAGTGACTCTTACCCATAAATAACGCATAAGACCAAATGCCGTGCTGGGATGAGGTTAGGAGACATACGGAACTTGTCTAAAAGGAGTCAACTGGCTTCCAGATTCCAGGGACTGATGCATCTGAGTTATTTTCATGGTGGAGACTCCAGTTTGTGAGTAATATGTGAGACAGTATCAGCAGTCAGCGGTTCACAAACTCTTGAAACCGTCTCCAGTAGAAAAAGGTTTAATTGAGCCTGACAGAAACTATCTAGCAGCTTTTGTAAGTAATTGCTATTGCCCAGAATAGGACTGACTCATAAACTGCATGATTTCAGAAATGATGAATCAATAAAAGTGTTTATAGAAATAGCCTTCTGATTAATTCCTTCAGACTAAAATCTGTGGGACATGTGATAAAGTGAGACTTCTACCGTCAATTAGGAAGACTCAGAAATCAAACCCAGCCCTCGGGATAACTGATCCCAGACTTTGGCAGTGGGAATGATTTTGAAGAGGCCCCTCCAAGATCAACCACATCACACCTCCAGACCTTATTCTTGAGACGGTCAGTTTGAAATCACTTTAATTATAGCCACACTAACAGCCAACTGAGAATCTGCCATAATGTGTCAAGGTCACTAAGAAGGTTTGTGAAATCTAGCAACCCAGTCTTGGGAGGCTGTGCAGCTTCTTGTCCTGCCTGTATGCTCAACCACAAGGAAAAAACATCAGCAGTTACAGCAAGGCAGGAATTAACATGGAAGTTGGGTCTACTGAGAGCACAAATAAACTTATAAACCTATGCTTGCTTTATGGTGTTATGTACACAGCCAATGATTCTTGAGCCTCCATAATATCTAAAGAACTTTTTAATGTATATTGTGTGTGCATGCTCAGGTGTGTGCACGTGATGCACAACACCCATGGGTGTTGCTCAGAGGGTAACCTTGGATGCTGGCCTTTGCTTCCCACCTTGTTGGAGGAAAGGTGGCTTGTTTTCTGCTGCATATACTGGGATAGCTGGCCTGTGAGCTTTTGGGCGAGTCTCCTGCCTCTGCTTCCAATCTCATGATAGAAATTCTGGTTGATTGCACCTCAAGTGCTTTGCCTATGGAGCTATCTCTTCAATTCTAAGGAACCATTTAAACCATCATCAGATGTACAATTATTTTTGTACAAGTTATAGTATATAAGTGTATCTATTTAAAAACACCCCTGTAATACTCAAACAGCACCAAGATAGTCAGAATGTCAGTTAACACTGCAATGAAAATGCTTGTATATAAAAGTATTAGGCTGTTACAACCTTCTGGTTTTCTACCCCCAAATGCTTTATTGTTAGTACACAAGAAAACAACAACAACAAAAATACTAAGTACCTACAATAAAGCTTGCATGTCATAGCATTTCAAATCTGAATACACCCCCCCACACACACACATGCACACAAAGACTCACACACATCCTGAAAGCATCTTTGATGTTTTGATGGTAGCTTGTCACATGAAGCTGGATGCAGAACCTTTAACTTGTGATGTCCTATTGATGCTCATATTTGAGAGCATTTAAGGGTTTGAACATTTGGATTTGGCTATTTTGGTCTATATTAACAACTACTTATTAAGAGCTCTCCCTGGAGGGGAAAAATGTCTATGTTAGTTTGTACATCCTGTCTGGGACCACACATGTCAAGTCCTGAAGTACCAAGCCAGAGGCAATGGAAATTTTAACTTACTGTTATCATCAAACAGGATCAAAAATTTTCAGTAGTTAAGCAGAGTATGACCAAGACTTAAGGCATTCAACAGGAAGAATGGATGGCTTGATGAGCAGATTGCTGGAGGAGAATTGTGAGTCACATAACTCTCCTGGTTCCTTTGTCCTTTCTGAGATGGGAGATTCAGCATATTTTCCCAGATACCACCTCACCATGTTCTGGGTACTACACCATGTTTTCATCCCTTCTGTACCTGAATACCAGTCTGGCTTTATACTGAGTTGGAAAATAAGTAATGACCTAGAAAAGTATTAAAAAGTAACAGTGATGCGTCCACTAATTTAGTTTATGTTTACATTTGCTTAAAATAGCCTAAATTATTTACTTATTTTACACTTATGTATGTATGTGTGTGTGTACATGTGTATACATACATGTATGTATATGAATGTCATTGTGTGTATGTGGGGGTCAGAGAACAACTTACAGGATCTGGTTTTCTTCTTCTGTGATATGGGTCTTGAGGACTGAACTCAGATCATCAGGCTTGGCAAAGGGTACCTTTACTCACTATGATATCTCATTAGCCTCCAAGGCATTTTATTTTTTAAGGAAACATTTGAGCACTAATATTGAACTTTGGTTATCTTTCTCTATTGCTTCCTGCTCCCCAGAGGTATCTTGGGAAGCTGGGGTGTGTATCTGTGCTCTCAAATGTATTTTCCTGAAAGTTTGCATAATGGTAATGTCTCTCTCACAGCTTTATATTGCTTTGAGATCTATCCATGTCCACACATAACTGAAGCATGTGTGTGTGTGTGTGAGAGAGAGAGAGAGAAAGAGAGAGAGAGAAAGAGAGAGAGAGAGAGAGAGAGAGAGAGAGAGAGAGAGGGAGAGATCACAAATAGGTATCCTGAAAAGCATTGCTAAAAGTAGGACTGCTTGTTATTGTGTACACATTTTCATTTTACCAGTAACTTCTCTGACTTTTAAGCTTTGCTTATCACTTCACACTGTTTCTATGTCTAAATAATTATTCTTTCAGCCTTCCTAGGGTAGGATAACTGGGTAATTAAGCACAGTAACTGTCTTCAGGAGGCTATGCTGAGCTCTTTTGGCCTTTAGACCCTTCCATGACCAAGCTTGCTCCCTGGCTTTGGGCTAGAACTAGGGATTGACAATGGGAACCCTTGTTGCTCAGAGATGTGGGCTGATTGTTTGGGGTCTTTGAACATTGACTGGCTCCTCTGAGAAAAAAGACAAACAGAAATAAAGAAATAAAGAAAAGTCCAGTGCTAAGTGGGGAACTGTTTTCATAATTCAATTTTGTTTTACATAACCTTGCTCCCCAAATGTTAGCAACTTAGCCCCATGAGCTGTTGGTGTTGTTAAATAGTCACCAAATGTTGCAGAGACAGCTCAGCAAAACTCACGAACAGACAAACCATTTTATGACCATTGTCTCACCTCAGGGTACTTGCTACACTCTGTTCTAGGTCCCTAAGGCCCCACGTTAATAACATCTGTATTTTTTAAGACCAGCTTTTGTACCACACCTGTGTATCAGTTCCCTTTTTGACTCCTGCCTCTAAACGAAAGCCAAATGTTTGGCTGCACATCTGGTTTCCGGGTTCCACTGAGTACTGAAGACAGGAGCTTGAACACTTTGCCATCCCTCCCCCCATTTTAAGTGATGTTAATTGAGTTCTGGGAAGGTTTAAATTTTCAGATTCTTAGAGAGAGAGAGAGAGAGAGAGAGAGAGAGAGAGAGAGAGAGAGAGAGAGAGAGAGAGAGAGAGAGAAGAGATGAAAGGAAAGAAGAAAAGGAGCAGGCATTGAGAAATTGCGACCAAAACAGAAGTTCAAACTAAATGATGGTGGAAACAGTTCAAACAAATGGGCTCCAAAAAATTATAACACTTGTATTTCATGTGCCTCCCTCAGTTTATTTCTGGATGGCATCTGATTTCATTTAGAAGATAGAAGATTTCCATTAAATGTTCTAGAAACAACTGTAGGAGAGAAGGTTGTGGAATTATTTCACCATGGTTGACTTGGCAACAGAAATCGCTACCGCCATTTGCCACAATAACACAGCACATGATGTAACTAAGTAACAAATCCTTTTCTAATAATCAGAAGTGACCTCAGACTGGCCAATACCTGGTGACAGGCAGTTATTTTAAACTAAAGGCTGACTTCTTTCTAATTTTCTGATTCCTGGATATAGTCTGGGTAACTATAGACGAGGTAAAAATAATGTAGGTAAAGCTTCTAAATGACTCTGCACACAGAGGCCCTAATTTGGAAAGGTTCCTTGTATACTTAATCCCATTCATGATGAATGAGGTGGAACAGACTCAGATGCTTGGCACCGCAGACCACCCAAGTCCATACTCTTACCTACCTACTGCAGGAATCCCATCCACACCTCCTGATGAGGGTTGACATCTGCTTCTAGAACATTTGCAATGATGGGAACTCTTTGCATCTGGAGGCAATTCTATTTTCTAGAAAAATCTCCCTCAGGTGGACTGAATGTCCCACATTACTTCAGCCCATTGTCAAGTTCTGCCACCGAAAGCCATCAAAGCAGGCAGATGCTTACTTTCTAAGGCGGTAGAGATGCAGTGCTGCCTCCTGCCAATCTCCACCGTCCTTCTCTGGGGTAAACCACACCAGCTTTCTCCCTCCTGTGCTGTTTTTTAAAGTGGAGTTGGAGTTTATTTAAAAGGATTTTTATCATACATTAAAGCACAAGGATTAATAAAGCAAAAGGCACTCAGGGAAAACAATAGCTAGGACACATTAAAGCCTTGTTGTGGACTCCTCAAGGGAGGGTTACTTCAACAATGGTCTTTTGATAGGGGCCCTAGACCAGTGATCCTGGCCACTCTCCTGTGGTTTTTGTTCAAGTTTAGCCCAGTCCTCCTTAAAATAAGTTTCCAAGAACAGAATGCAATATGGACTGATCAGAGTTTCTGTGAAACTAGATTTCCCTTTAAATATTTCAATGGCACTACTGGCATTTCACAGCTCAGACTTCTAGGTCAGTTTGAGATGAGATCCAGGGTTCCGGCCCTGAAAAGAAACTATCATGAAACTTAGCTCCCTGGAGTTCTTGACTTAGAACCATCTTGTGTTTTGAAGATGTTGACATTTGTCCAGGTCTCCTCCAGCTCCTCACTCCACTACCATAGTTACACTGTACATCTCTTCGGGCAAGAATCAATCCTTCTTAATTCTTTTAATCCTCAGAGCAACTCACTGGCTCTGTGATGTAGTGAGATATCCACCATGGATCCACATCACTGTGAGGTCTGAATGTTCATTCTGTTACAGGCATTTCTACCTTAAACCCAGGATTTCCCACACCACAAACACATTTTACCCTGATCTTGGTCCTTGCTTCCCTGTTTATTCGTGGGCCAAGAAGGCATCAAAGCCAGGCTGGGAGGTGGCTCAGCCAGTCAAGTATTTGCTGTGTAAGCAAGAGGACTTGAGCTTGGATCCTCAACTCCTGTGGAGAAGCCAGGATCAACACTGGGGGGGGGCAGGTAGATCTCTAGAGCTCAGTGGACAGCCAGCCTAGCCAAACCCAAGAGCTAATGTTTACTGAGAATCTAATTTCAAAACTAAGGTGGAGAGTGATTGGAGAAAACACAACAGCAACCTCTGTCCACACAGAAACAACAGGTACACAGACACACACCAACAGGCACAGAGACATACACCAACAGGCAAACATACAGAAACACACCAACAGGCAAACACACCAACAGGCAAGCACACATACACACAAGTCATAAAGTATCTAGAATCCTTTCCACAAGTATCTTAGTGGAGTCTATCAGGGGCCTCTCTAGCGCTGCTTTCCTAAATCCAACTGCTGTGTTCATAAGGGTACACAGTCCCCTTCCACTCAACATAATCACCCTCTGAAAGCCTAGGTTCATAGTCTCCCCGTTTCTTTGAAAGTTTCCATCCTTCCCTATTCTCAATGGTGTTTTCCATCATGGGAGAGTGGCCAGAACTGAGAAGTTTTACTTGGTTAGCTTGTTGTCTTAATTTACTTAGTATCCTAACCTAGTTTTATGTTTAATCCTTCATCCCGGGGCAGCTGTGTCCCTCTGACCACTTGACCCTGTTTATCTTTAAAGAGAAAAACAAAACAAAAACAAAAAACCCCAAACCACAGAGACTCTACACACCACAGAAATTTCATTTCCATCTTTTAACATTTACATTTAAAAGGGAAAGTGAACAAGCCCTCAGGGAAGAAGAGGAAAGCTATGGGGCACTGGCCAATCATGTGTTACAAAGGCAAATCCATGTGGGTAATTTACATAAACGGTAGTACGATCTGAGAACTATCCCAAATACTGGACCTCCCTCAGATGCTATTTTTGAATGTCATCAGGCTCTCCTTTGGTGGAGAGGGTGACCTTACTCTTGCTAGAACACTTCAGTACAGGCCCCTGTGTTGCCTGTAAGACTTTGGAGAAGGAAAAAATGTCTAGTACTGTACCCAGCTTTAGACTTGTCTGGGGTGGAGGGGGCTTGCCCACATTCTTGAGTTGTCCTCCCTTTCCCCTTGAGCCCAGCTCACTACCTTTTTCCTTACAATAAGGGAGAAATGGCGCCAAGATTCCTTGTCCTTAGAGTAAGAAAATCTACAAGTAATATATTCATTTCCCCCCAGACTGTGCTGTGTCTTTAGGTACTTCTGCAATTATTCTATTCAACACTCATCTCTTGTTTTGTTTTTGTTTGCATTTTGTTTTGTTTTGTTTTTCCCAAGAAGGCCCAGAGGAGGTATAAAAAGCTAAGGTGTGAGAAGTGGTACCTGGCCACCAGGCAGTGTCCAGTGTCCTTGGAAATACTGGGATGGGTAACAGGAAGAAATAAGTGGTGGTTAGGGAGGTGAGTCCAGTCCTTCTCAACCACTTTTGGAAAGATCTTATTTGGAGAAGAGAGAGAAATATTTAGCCAAAATAGTAAAAAATTAGATGTTTGGGGCTGGAGAGATGGCTTGGTGGTTAAGAGCACTGGCTGCTGCCCTTCCAGAGGGCCCTGGGTTCAATTTCCAGCCACCACATGGTGGCTCACAGCATCTGTAATGAGATCTGATACCCTCTTCTGGTGTGCAGGCACATATGCAGGCAGACCACTGTATACATAATGAATTAGTAAATATATCTTTAAAAACATTAGCTACTAGATTTGGAAAAGGATCAAATAGGGAGAGTATCTGCTATCCTGTGCCAACCACAGAACATTGGTGTCTGGTAGTGGTGTCTAGTTTAAAAGTTGATATTGACAATTCCTGGATTGAGAGGAGGAGAAAAGAACATGGTCTCTTTCTTCATGTGGTCATGATCTAGTCTATAGGTTGCAAACTCCATTCAGACTCTAGATGAATGTGGAATATATATGTATATGTATATGATGTATATGTACACACACACACACACATATATGATACACACACAAAGCCAGAGGAGTCACACTTCCACACTAATAAAAGGAGGTAGATGGGTCATCTGGGAGTTTAGCCTGAATGTGATATATTTCCTGCCAATTGAGACTGCTTTAACTAACATATTTACTGGCTTAGGAGAGATCTGCTCTTAGGTATAGGCAGATGTAGCCCATTTGGACTCAAGCATTGGGGAGTCTGGCTGAAGGGTAAAACATAAAGATGTTCCCAGAATCCTTTTGTTTGGGCGGGTATGAGGAGTCTAGGCGGCAGAGATTTGGATAGAGAGACTGTAACTCATTTTATAATGTATCTCCATATATCTTTTAGCTAAAGGTATCTGGCTCACCACTGTTAAAAGTGAGAAAAGAAAGCTGGGAAGATAGTCCAATTTTCCTGGCTCCAGGTCCCAGTGAGAGAACTTGTCTGAAAGCAAAACAAGGGGCTGGAGAGATAGCTCAGTGGTTAAGAGCATTTCTAGTGGACCCAGGTTCCTAGCATCCCCACAGCAGTTAAAAATTATCTATAACTCCTCCAGTTCCAAATGTGTATGTATGTACAGATATATATATATGTATGTATGTATGTATGTATGTATTCCTATAGTCATTCTAAATCTGTGGGATCTAAAACAGAATGTTGAAAAATAAGTAAACAAACAATGGTTGAAGGGCATGTTTTGGAAATGTAAATTATAAACCAACCATAACTGTTTGTAATTCTTGTTCCATGGAATCCTCATGCCACCTCTGGCCTCTGCAGATACTAGGTACACACATGATGCACAAACATATATGCAGGCGGAACAGTCACATACATGAAATAATGTATAAATGTTTTGGTACACACACAGTACACAAACATACATGTAGGCAGTCATACACATGCAGTAATGAATAAATGTTTTAAAAATGTCTTGATATAGTTGTATGCAAGAAACCCTGTCTTGAAAAACAAACAATCAAACAAACAAAAAAAAACTTGGGGTTAGTACATTGTTTATTCATGTGGCCTTCTCCATACCCAAATCTTTCTCCTGTACACTAACATACAAGCATATTTATGAGAGAAAACACATATACATGGCTCTGTGTGATGCCTCCCAGGTGTTCTCCAATCTGCACTTAAGGAATGAGTCTCAGAGTGCTGCCTTCCAGTATATAAGGACGGCAGTGTAAAGATGAGCATTTTATACAGTGTAGGGAAGGGATAATCTACTAAATGTATGATCAAACTATAGTGTTCACATGCATAAATGTGTATAAGTCTTGTGCACTTGAGGGCTAGTGGACTGCTGGGATCAGCAGTGCCCTGTGTGTCTGATCTCACTGGATAGAGCCTTCCTCTATGAGAAGCCACCTCCATAGGAGCCTCCCCTTCATGATGGGACATTTTCAAAGCCTAAAATCAGTCCCCTTGCTAATCCGAGCCCTGTTGTCACATGGTTTCTCTTTTTAAAACCAAATTCCCATTGTTCTGAGTAGGTCCTCTACTCTTCCACTGGGCAACGCTGGCTGCCACCATTCACACAACTAGTGACCTGACATGCCCTCCTTTACTGGCAGGAGCAAGGAGTGCAAAACTCATGGGGTGGTGGGGAGCTCAGGAGATGCTCTGTGTTAAGAGGTTGTCCCTAGTAGGATCTCTGCCATTCTGCACTATGTATGTCCTCTGAGACTGGCAAAGAATTGGCATCACGACCAACCCAATGCTCCCCTCCTCTTTAATACTAATGTATTCTGCAACTCAGGGAAGAAACGTACATGACTGGGCGTGTTTGGAACGGATTATTTAGATCTGTTTGCAAGCAGTTTTCACCTCTTCACCATAGATGATGGTCTTGGACATTTTGCCAGGGAGCCTGTATTTAATTTGCTTTGCTTACTGGGCCCTGAACATGCCAGAGGGAGCTGCATACTCTAACTGCCTGACATATAGTAAGCACCCAATAACAGCCATTCTGGCTATTATTATCCTCACACACTCTCCTCCTGTGTGTGACCAAGTGAAAATACTGACCTCTCTTGGTCTTTGAGAAGAAAAGCAAATCCATGCAATCAGTCTGGCTGGAGTTAAAAATCAAGGTAACCCCAGGCCCTAGAAATGCTCATCTCATGTGATTTTCGGGTCTATCACACAGAAGAGACTCGGGAGGAGCCACAGGCATGGCTGAGTAAGCCAGAGCACAACTTCACCCCTGTGAATGGCCCTGTCTGTAGTAGGAGCCACTCCATTCCACTGAAAGAGAGTGCTGTACCAGGTCACATTTGTTGACTGGTCTGTGTGGACTCTCAAAATGCCACTTATCATTAGGAGTGACTCACACACTGTTCTGTGTGGTTTCTTTCTCTCCACAGAGCCAGCTCTGAAGACAGATGTGTCACTCAAGATTTCCTGAGCATCAGCTGACAGCGAGGGATCTTTAAATTCCCCACCCACTTCAAATAGGCCAGAACTAAGGTGTACATGTTAGGCTTCTGGACTTCACAGCATTTTCCCAGACCCCAAATCCTCCACGGTGAAATCTATGCTGAGTCAGTCATTCCAGGCCATTGTTTTGTGTCTGCACAGAACAAGTATGCAGTGTAAGACAGGTGAAAGCATAGACTGGCCTCATTTTCTTTATCTGGGGGGGTATGACTCATTATTTAGACCACTCCTTGCCTGGAAATATAAAGGGAGGTTAGGGGCTGTTGAATTCTAAAACTATAATGCTCACTTTTGGCAAGTTACATGGCGATATGCTGTCAGTGGTAACGTAGGCTATAAGGACTTTTTGGAAGGACACTGGGTATCACTCTGCCTTATTCCTTTGAGGCAGGGTCTCTCCATTAATCCGAATCTAGTGTTTTGACTTGCTGGCAGCCAGCAAGCCCCAGTGATCCTTCTGTCTCTACATGGTCAGTGCTGGGGTTATAGGCATGTACGAGACCATGCCTGGCTAACTGTGTGTGTGTGTGTTGTTCAAACTCTGGTCCTCATGCCCGTATAGCAAGGCCTCTTCCCTGATGAGGCAGACTTCCAGGCTCAACAAAGCATTGAACTATAATATGGGAGGACCCTTCATAAAGTGAAGTAATAGAAGGATGATGGAGATTTGAGCATTAACAGAAAGACATGGCAGGGTACTAAAAAGACAGGATCATTTTCTTCTTTGTATCACAAGGTTTTCTATGAGGCAAGTGCACTTTTAAAGATGGAAAGGCCACAAATCAATGGAAACAAACCTTAGGAAGGGCCCACCACACTGTAGCCATGTACCAACTCTTGGCTCCTCTCTCAGCTACTTTCCCTACTAATATCTGGTCCTCTTCTTCTCTCCTGCCCACTCCCTACTCTCTTCCAGGTTCCAGGCACCTTCTTCATTTCCAAATCCTCTGCTTCCTAGGGTCTTCGATGCTATTCTTACACACTCTGTTGTATGCCCCTGCTTAAAATTTACAGGACCTTTCTACTGTGCCTGGCCAAGGCCACTTTTTAAGAGGGAGGTACATCATGCCTGTACTAAGACAAGACACTTGGTCTCACACTTGGTTTCCCCAGGATGACAGCATGCTACAGAATGTGCGCACGTGGCACCTTCTTCACCTGTGAGTCCTAAGTGTGGGGCAGGACATTTGTATGTTAGTAGTTAAGTCATAGGGGTAGAGGCATGTAAGGCTCGTCTCCCAACCAGCGACTATCTGGTTCTGGCACTCACAAATGCCATGCCCACCTGCCTTTGAATGTCTTGCATGCTGAGGCATCACCCATGGTGATGGTCCCTCCTTATCCCTTCTCTGATCTTTCTAACAGCTCCTAAAATCCCACTCCGTTATGAACAGGACCTCCTCCAGCACTTCCCAGTCTGGGGTGTGCATCCATCTTTACCCACATGGGCTCTCTGGTCTCTGGCAGAGCATCTCCTGTAACTCCCCTTCAAGAGCTCCCATGTGGTCCCATGAGCTCACATCTGTCAGCACATTCCTGTGGGTGCTGCTAAGGCTTCAGCTTCCCCAAGTGTGCTCTTTCTTTTCCTCTGTGTGTCCCAAGCAGCCAAGCTGTGATCCAGCCCCACCTGCTGCCTCCTCTTTGAAATGTTTTCAGATCATCTCCCCAGGCTCTTGATCACCACATTATAAGTGCCATTTGAAATGTCATCACATTACATCTGGGAGCTCTCATTCCTTTGAGCACTTTATCTTGTTTCCTTGCTGGAGTTTGAAGCCTCCCAACTGCACTCCCTTCTGTCTCAGAAGCTTGAGGGCCAGGGAATATAAAATGGATGATCATACTGAAGCCCAGTGGCCCTCCCGCAAAGAGCCAGGCACTGCCAGTAGAGAACAACACAGCTTCTGGGGTCTATCCGCCCAGCTACAGAACAAGTCATTCAGGAAAGATATCTTGAAGAATTTTCTTTTGCTTTTACATTTCCATAAGGATAGAGGAGGGTGTCTGATATTAGGAAAAGAACACTCAAAAACTAAGGAGAGCAGCATTTTCTCTTCAGTTTGCTGCAGCCAAACGCCTGCCCTTACCGTGTAGTCATTTCCATGGTCAACATTATAATGACACTAGGCTACTAAATCTGACTGCCAGTGTGGAACCCTCATTTTACCTGTTGAGAACATGGGACACAGCAGGTGTAACTTGCCTCCTTGAGATGCCTTCTTTAGGCTTCCAGAATAGCATAGTCTCTTGGGCCTTCCTGCCTGCCTGCCTGCCTGAATCCCCTCCCTGCCTCCCTGCCTCCTTCTTTCCTTCTTTCTCCCCCATCTCTTTCTCTCTCTCTCTTTCTCTCTCTCTCTCTTCCTCTCTCTCACTTCCTCCTCCTCCCTTCCTCCCTTCTTTCCTCCTTGTTCCATTTCCTGGACTTAAATACTGGAGAACCCCAGGTTCAGTCCTTTGCCCCCCTCCTCCCCTCTGTCTACACCTGGTAATCTCACCAAGTCTCGCAACATTAAATATCACATTCCTATCTCCAGGCTTTAACCTCACCCTGAACCTTGTCCTTTTACATTCCCTGGCTGCATAGAATCCCTGCCGATGGGGTTCAAAAGGCCCTGCAAACTTCATGGTCAAACTCTACCTCCCCGCTTTCCCTCCCAAATCTTTCCTCCCAGTCTTCCCCACTTTGGTGGCTGGCTGAGCCTCTCAGTTGTTGATGGTAAGAATGTCACTATCCCACCAGTGTGGCCTAAGCATGCTTCCCCTATCCCTGGTCCTCCTGTGTCCAATAGAATGACCTGTGGTGGAAACCCCAGGGGCTCCCATCTTGATATGCATAAAGGCCCTAGTCTTTAAATAGTGCAATCTCAAAGTGAGGTTAAACCTCCCAGTCCAGTCTCTTCTGAGAATACAATACTATCCAAACAACAAGCATACATTTGAATCACTCAGAGTCAACAAGGTTTTCATTCTTCCCGCAATGCCCTTACAACCTGGCCCTTTCAATATCAGACTGCCATCCTTACGTGCTTTATTCCTTCTGCTCTAAGTTACACACTGGCTCATTTGTTGACTTTAATACCTTGCATCCAAACACTCAGGGCCCTTCTGATTTCTCCTTTAGAAGTCCCTATGTCATTCACCTGAGGTCATACTTAGAAATACATACATTTGAACTGAGATTCTCAAATGGCCAAAGGAATGCTACAGTAAGTCCAGCTACATGGTTTCATAAGGCAAGGAGTAATTGAAAGATGTTGACTCAACCTGGTAAGTACCAAGCGCTATAAACACCCACCTGGTGGCCAGCATGACTGTGCATTCAGGGCTCTTCTTGGCAACATAAGCAGAGATTTTGCCTTCCCAAAGTGGAAGCAGAGAAAAGCTACACTTGTCTGGGATGAGGGTCTGGATAGATTTGATCATCCTCCAGGGCCACTGTCCCAGTGCCAGTAAGTCCTAAGCTTACATAGTCACCTTTCAAATGGGCCCTCCACTTATTGCTTTAGAGTCACCCTTAGGTTTTCTGCTTCTTGTCTTCCAGCCTGGAAACCAAGATTTAAAAAGAGAGAAACTTGTGTGCTCCACAATTCCTCCTCTCCATCTTCTGTGGGCCGGGTTGGTCCAATAGAGCCCCTGACCTATATTTCACAGTCCATAGTTTCAGTTACCCCTCGTTAAGCCAAACTTCAAAATATTAAAGTGGGAAGTTCCAAACCTAAACAGCTCCTAAGTTCTTTAAATAACATTTCTTCATGTGTTATTACAATTACTCTAGCTTATTACTAGTTATTATTATTAATATATTATGGTACATTTACAAGTTAAACTTTATCATAGGCCTATATGTAATAGAAAAAAGCATAGTATATTTAGGGGCTGATATTGTGGGATACAGAGTCTATTCCCTGCAGGTGATGGATGTGTGTGCAGACTGTATTTCCTTCATCTAATTGTTTTCTGCATGTAATTGTTCTCTCCAATTCCATCATCAAACTCATAAGCTAACTCTTCTCTGCTCACACCTAATGGCCTTTGCTCTATCCTGTCCTCTCACCAATACATCAGAGCCTATGGGTTATAATCTTTCTAATAAACACCACTTGGTGCCCTGGGGGGTAAGGCTCTTTTCTGCCAACTCCACCAGCTGCAGGGATGGGAAACATTCACTAGGACGGCTCTTCTAGTCTGTGAACACGTTTCTCATCTTCAGAGCCAATATCCTGTGTGCTATCTATAGCTTGCAGCTTGTTTTCCATTGCATCCAACAGTCACATCACTGCATCCCATGCCCAACAGTTTGTAGCTAGCCTTTTTGTTAATGAAACCTTCACAGGTCTCAAAGGACAAAAAGCAACACAGTATAGGGGAATAGCCAGGAAAGCCTGGGTTTGTGTCCCAGCCTGCCTACTTACCCAACAGCTTCATGTTTTTGAGAGTATGCCTTTGACTCATAGTTTCTCCCATATTACTCTCTGATACAATCCATACACCATACATATTACCCTTTGAAAGTGTGTAATTCAGCAGTGCACCCAGAGTCACATGGCCATCATCACTAGCCTGTTACATAATACCTCATCACCCCCAAAGCAACCCCATCTCCATTAGTAGTTGCTCCCATCCCTCCTCCTCTTAGGCCCTTGGAATCACCATCAGCTGTCTTTACAGAATTGAATATAAACTTGTGTCTAGGGTGGCTACAAGGATGGTGACATTTTCCAATGCTTGCAGCCAGGAATTTGGCTTCCAAGAGGACTTCAGTAAATTTCAATAGAATGTTAATTGTTTTGAAGGCCTCTTCCCACTCTCCAGATGATACCCTCAAGTCCAAATGGCTCATGATCTTTACCCTACCCCAACTCTCTGGTTTTGCCTCTCTGCCCCTTTCTGCTCTGTGGATAGCTGCCTCTCCAGCACTGAGACCCACCTCCTCCATAGGAAGCTTCTCTTGTATAACTGCCTCACACATGGCTACAGTCTTAAGCTACTATGCAGGAGGGGAATGTCCTTGAGCTTAATTTTAAATATTTCTGGTGGTTACTCTAGGATAATTTAACTTATGTTTATTCTAGACTTTACTTTGTGACACATACAAGACTATACAGACACATACAAGACTATACAGACACAGACAGACACACACGCACATATACACACTCACACATACATATACACACAAATATATACCCACATATATGCACATAAGCATATAGACACAAATAACATGTACAAAGTCACATACATAAGCACATTATACACAAATATACAATGTACACATGCATACATACATACACATATATACATGCATACACACAAGCACATACACACATACACATGCATATATGCACACATATACATACACATATAAGCACATACACAAACATACACACATATACACATGCATGCACAAACATAAGCACACACACCACACACACACACACACACACACACACACACAGAGCTGCTTTGTTGTAATAAAGGAAAAGAATGTTATGGGGAGATTTCTGATCTTATAACCAAACTTCCATGACAAGACAATGCAGAAGCAATAGCCAGTGTGATGTTCCAGTAGCTCCCTACACAGCAGCAGTATTTCCCCACATTCTTACTATTCACAAGTTCAGAACCATCAAAGATTATAACCTTTCCAGAATTTATTTGGTCTTGGAAACTTTTTAAAATGAGTTTGACATTTTTATTAGGCTCAAAGTCATCGACCAAAGCCTGTTGCAATTACAGTCACTTATAAAGTACCCAACATGAAAGGAGATCTAGCAGACTCATGGCAATGCCTGGTCCAGGCAGGCATCCTGGAATGTTCCTAGGTTTAAAATTCCCTAGTTTGGGAAGCATGGAGACCCAAGGCAATCAATCCCTGGGGTCTGGGTAAGAGCAGGTGGTGTGCAGAGCTCTTCTCAGCAGACACATATTTTCATCTTGACCTGAGTTTACAAATGCCATTACCCCTACTCCCCCATTACTTTTGCCCTAGAGGGAATGAGCAGACAATTCACAGACAGCATTTGCTGTAACAGGATGGTTGGTTGTTCTCACTTTGTAGTCAAGGGTCTGCCTTCAACCCTCACCTCTATCATATTGATGTTTCTAATAGTCTCATGGTTCAGTGATAATCTGTCTGGAACTAAGGTGTCTCAAAAACAAGGTGGACAGTTGCCAAAGAATAACTACTGAGGTGGACTCCCAGCCTCCATCTTTGTTCACGCATGGGCACCTGCGTACACCCCCAAATAAAACAAGAGATAATGGAAAGAGTTCCCATAGACAGGCAAACAAAACTCTATGGAAACCGAGAAGGGGAGTACATGGAGGAACCAGAGAAGGCTTCCTGGATGAGGTAGTTCTCAACCTATTAAAGCAGTAAGATTTAACCTTGTGGGCCCAGTGGCATTCCAGAAAGAAGACAAACATCCAAAATATGGACAGAGCTCTCTGTGTGAGTGACAACATTGCATGGAATCCTGTCTAACCCACACTAGGGACTGGAACTAATTAGTGGTATTTTCCCAAGGCCACACTGCTGTAACATCTTAATTGCTATGTTAGTCTTTAAGAAAATTCTTCTGTTGCTTGAATCAGTCACTTGGGAAGAGAAATTAATAGGCTTTCATCGGACGGTGCCACAGCAGAAAGATGACTCTCAGACTGATGTTTCAGGAATTGGGACAGTTTACAGGCAAACAGGGGACCACAGTGCCTCCCGGTGTGCAGATCTATGGCTCAGTGCTCTCAAGGAGTGTCACATCTTGGGGGCACATCATGGGAAGACACTGGGACTTTGTGTAGGTCTTTTAGGCACAAAGCCGACTCACACAATGGGGTAGGCGACGTTTGCCCTTGGATTTACACACATGTACTCCTCTGGGCCAGCAGCCAGAGTTGACTAGTGGCAGAATGGAACCACCCTAAGGGAATGCATACCGCTGGACTGATGGTGTGTAATGAGGCTGTATTACAATCTGGGTAGGGATTCGGGTTCCAATGGGCCTTTCCACTCTTGGAGACACTGCTATGCATTTCTGTGACCTTGCAGGTGGCAAGGGCCAAGTCAGGACAGTAAGGCATTTGTAGAGTTTAGAGATTCTATTTTAGGAGCTCAGAAAAGCATATGCAAAGAGCTTGGCAGAGGCCCAATCTGTGTCTCATCAATGCAGATCAATAAAGTGACAGGAAGCTGGCTCTCAGCTCAGAAGACTGGCAACCTTCTGAAGGGACAATCATGTGCATGTCTTTTCGAACATCAACAACAAATCAACCAATCAATACTTGTACTGGATAAACTGTACAATCAGCCTTGCATTGTGCTAGATTCTGAAGACATCTAAGATGCTGTTTCTCATTGAAATGAAGTCACATGACATACTCACACCCAGTATCATTAGGTTTTTCCTGGGATGTCCAGGTGGTCCTTACTGTGACTACTATCAGCAGAAGTGGAGTTCAGAAAGGAAAAAAACAGAACAATACTGAGTAGTTGAAATGTGTAATGATGGGCTCCAGATTTAAGAGCATCATTTTTCCTAAAGTAGGTGGTATGCAACGTCATCAAACCTAAATGACTTCTTTTATGTGTCAGCATATGTTTCTGTGTATGTGTGAGGCCAGAGGACAACCTAGCATGTTGTTCCCAGGAAGCCACCCACCCTGTTTGTGAGACAGGATCTCTCTCTCCCCAGCCTAAAGTTCACTAGGTAGTTGACTAGTGAGCCCCAGAGATCTGCCTCTCTCCACCTCCCCAGGGCACTGGAATTACAAGCTTGTACCACGCCTGGCTTTTTATTTGTTTTTAAACATGAATTCTGGGGATTGAATTTAGAGTCTCATGCTTGTAAAGCAAGCACTACATTGACTGAGTTATCAATCCAGCCTCCCCCCCCCAATAAAACAGTTTATTAGAAGGGAATTAGGTTTTATCTTTTTTTGGGGAGGGGGTATTGTGAGGCTGTGTCTTTGTAATACTGGTTGATCATTTGATCCCAAAGCTGTTCTTGAACCTTACCGAATATAATCTACTATCTCAAGCCTTAGTCTCGCCTCAGGAATTATAAAATAATATGGTTCTGTCTGAAGCACTTTCAAAATAATATGGCTCTTCTGGATCCTGCATTTACAGAGCTGGGAGGGACGGAGAATAAAAATATAGCTTTTGAGAGAGCCGAGCTGCTGTCTAAGGCACACTAAGAGTTTATGAAAGAGCCACACTCTTCCCTTGAGAGAATGATTATGAGAACACAGTTCTTGGCCCTGGCTTGGGGAATCTGCCATCTTTAAGGAAGAGCACTAGCAGTTCAACAAGTAAAGATTACCAAGGCCTATGAGGCACAGAGCAGTAGGCCTCAAAGAGGACTTTCCCAAACATGCCCACAAGTCCTGTTGGTTCCTGTGTCAAAAAACATCTTTTTTTAAAAAATATTTTTTTAATTTTATGTGTATGGGTGTTTCACCTGCATACGTGCAGTACCCACAGGGGCCAGAAAAGGGCATCAGATCCTTGTAACTGGAGTTATAGGTGCTTGTGAGCAGCCATGTGGATGCTGGGAATCAAACCCAGGTCCCCTAGAAAAGCAATACGTATTTTTAACTCCTGAGGCATCTCTCCAGCACTCAAAAGAGTATCTTAATGTGTGTTTCCATCCTTGAGTCCCTGATGGTGAGACTTGAGCATAAATGTCAGGTAGTTGACAGGAAGAAAAGTAGCAGGTCATAGGGAAAGGGGACTCAACAAAAACTGTGACCCTGTTTTTCACTTTCAAAACCTTAGCCTTTATAATGGATTCTCTAGTGTCTTTATACTGGAGGTTGTGTACCCTCTGGCCTTTTTCGTCTCTATGCCTATTAATGCCTCCAGATTAAAGATTAGGCTCCTGGCCTTGGGGATGAAATAGTCACACCAATCCAGTTAGGGTTTGCCAATGGCCAGGTTCATGCTTTTCTGCTCTTAGTTTTTGTTCCTATGACCTAGAAGTCTCTTCTCACTCATTTTCCTGGTGATTTCTATGGTGTGTGTGTGTGTGTGTGTGTGTGTGTGTGTGCATGTGCATGTGCCTACAGCATGCACATGTCAAAGCCAGAAAATGACCCTGGACATCTCCCTCTATCATTCTCTACCTCTATTTAGAGATAAGGTTTCACACTGAATCTTTTCATTTTAGTTAGCTCAGCTGGCCAGCAAGTTCCCAGGATCTACCTGGACCTTCTCAATATTGAGATTACAGACACATACAGCCATGCCCAGATTATTTACGTGGGGCACTAGGGATTAACAGCTCATGCTGTGCAGCAAGTGTTCCTATCTACTGAGTCATCTCTTTAGCTTCTAATTTCATTCTTAGACTGGTTTCTGTAAGTATGCTCTTTGCAGTATGTATTGCCCATGAAAAGACACGATCTAAATATTCTGTACTTAAAAAATTCAAGAAGAGGGCTGGGTGGTAGCGGCACATGCCATTAATCCCAGCATTTGGGAGGCAGAGGCAGGTGAATCTCTGTGAGTTCGAGGCCTGCCTGGTCTTCAAAGTGAGTTCCAGGACAGGCTCCAAAGCTACACAGAGAAATGCTGTCTAGAAAAAACAAACAAACAAACAAACAAATAAACAAGAGCCAAGAACAGGTGTCTTTCTTTCTCTCTTTTTACACACACACACACACACACACACACACACACACACACAAACACATGTGCGCTCGTGCACCTGCTTTAGCATGTGTATTCTATTTAGCAACTCTTGAAAATCTTGCAAACACTGTCAGTTTTAGTCAGTCTGTCTTTACACATTCATGGCTACCAGAGAGAGAAAAGTCCAGTGGCGTCAAGGAAAGCCCCTGACAGGAAGCACACTCAGGAATTTGAGAAATTTGATGCTACAATTTCAAAATAATCTAAATAGTCTTTGGGTCCACCCAAAGACACAAGATTAAAAGCACAATATTGTTGGAACAATAAGAAAAGAAACAACTTCAAAGCTCAACTTTCAAGCAAAGAATTCAAGCTGAAAGCAAAAAGTGAAATCTAGTTAAATATTTTGGTTTAGCAAGAGTTCTTTGCTTCACCCAGCCCTCTTCCCTAAAGCTTGTGGCTCCAATGTTCCTTGGCCTTTTTCCCCCATCCCCACCCCCAAACCCTGGCTGTAGCTTCTAAACAATAGCATTCCAAAGCTGGAGGGCCAGGGTCACTCCAGAGTCCAACAAAGCGCTGATGGTACGTACCTGTTTCTATTCTTGTGGGGCTTCTGCCTGACCCTCAACATGGGAATACACCCCCGATAGGAAACCTGCAGAATTCCAACCCTACTAGGCAATAGGGGAAACAAACAGAAAATGGTTTCATTACTGGCAACTTGGCCAAATTGAGTCTGAAACACTTCGTCCAAACAACCATCAGCCTAGAACTTAACACCAGGGGACTTGAATGATCAAAGAATTGCCCAAAGCGGATCAATCTGGAGGAAGCAGACACAGCTAAATATCTTATGGAGCCAGCCTCAGTTTGACATGACAATCTCAACATCTCACACTTTACTCAGCACAGAACGCTTAGCCAATACTTTCACCATGCCGTCTCAAAGATAGATCCTTGGATTTACTGTGTCGGAGAAACAGATGGCCATTTCTGGAATGTGGGGTAAGATGGTCGTAAGAAATAAGCTTTTGGGTAATGATCATGGGTTTGTTCTCAGAGAACATGGAGAGAAAAACCTCAATGATGTCACAGTATTGAGTACATACCCTCCCACAGCAGGATGGCACAGCATGGTGTTGTTTGTGGAAGGCCACTCTCCCCTCAAACCAGTCAGCAAAACAGAAGTAGCACCCATTTCACTCATTGCCACAGACACAGTGATGAGCTACAGATGTGGCTCTAATAAAGGAGGGAATGAATAGTCATAAGAAACACACGCTCTGGAAAGGAGACTTCAAGGACATTCTGGTTGTGATTTCAAAGAACACAAAACAAACAGAGTTCTGACGGAATGAAAACCAACAGTGATGTGGCTGGAAATCTCCACAGGTTGGACGGAAAAGCTGTGCCATCTACCTCAGCCATAGCCATGTGTTCTGCCATGCAGCCTGATTCAGACCCTTCTTGGTAACTTATGCAGAGTTTGGCTAAGTTCTGTAGGTTCTTTGGCTTCTGCTTTCCACATTCACAGAATGATACAAGAGGACTCAACCATCTTTGATTGGAGAGCTTTGAATTTACAGAAGCAGAGCAATGGAGCCTTCTAGTAATTCAAGGAAGACTCTTCTGCATTCAAAGTTATTTGCAACTAATAGTGAAATACAAAAACTAGGAATGGGTACATCTTCTTCCTCTGGATATACATACCAACACATGATTTGGGTATCTTAGATTTGCCAAAGCTCTAGCTGGGCTGCTTGTTTAAATAGCGTTAGAATTCATGGACTTTTATTTGGACTTTTCTGCCCAAAATGACTTTTCCACATCATCCTCTACCTTGACACAGTCTGATCCCAACCTAGTTAAAGAGGGATGCCCATGCATTTAGTTTAGTAAAACTACCACCTGGTTTTCAAACATGGTTTATCTTTGTTTTCTACATTGAACTTCTTTGGTTCACTCCACATTCACCTACTCAGTTCCTAGCTTTGGGATTGCCTGATGCCTGACATAACTGTACATCCTTACTCCTCCTTCAATACCCAGCTAAGATGTCACCTCCTAAGAAGTCATCTCCAGTTCTCTCCTAAAGGATACTGGATTATTCACTTCTGTTCCAGCCTCACTTCGATTCTTAATGCTTAAAACAAACTCTGTAACCATCATTCTCCCCCACCCCATCTTAACTATGAATGCCTTCAGTCTAACAAAGCATGCTGTTTTCCTTTATGTTGTAGCATATCACATGAAGTTGACAGCCTCCTAGAGCTATACTGGAATTCAGGGAAGGTTTTGACACCACCCACCTTGGTACCTGGTTTATGTGGTTGTTGTTTAAAAATCAATTCTCTTTCTTTTCAGTCAGTGATTATTCCCAATACCTCAATGCTCAATATTCTTCTAGTGTTGCATACAGGTTATGAACCAACTGTTTAGTTGGAAGCTGACACTTTCCTTAGTGTTTGGATACCCAGACCCACCCAGGAAAGCCACTCTGACCCATAGTGGAGTCTAACATTGCTCTGCAGATGAAAACCCAACTTTCAAGGAGGATAGAGTTTCCACGGGAACACCTGTTATGAATTATAACCTGTGAAGTCAGGCACACCTCCACAGGGAGATGACTGCTGAGCCTTGGGCTAGCAGCCTAAGTGACTAAAAACATGCTTGGATGGTTCCAAGGCTGTCAGGAAGCAATTTGGGGAGTTTCTGCCACCCTCCTTCCCTGTGTCACTTTGTCCTGTGGATGTCTTTCTGTCATGTACCTCTGGTGGGAACTTCGAGGGCAGGGCATTCCTCTTAATCATCTGCTCAAGAACTTCAAGTGGGTTCCTTTGGGAAAGATCTAAATGTTATTTTTTAGTATTTGAGGTTCCCCAAGAGCCTGCTTGCCCCATGGCAACCACATGTTGGCTTCTAAAACACACTCTTTCTTCTTTCAACCATATCACTGAGTGATATAGAGAAAACACTGGGAGCTATGGAGTAAAACCCCAGTTCATATCCTGCCCACTATACCCAGTAGCAGCAGTGATCTTGGACACACAAGAAAATATCTTAGCTCCCTTTTCTTCATCAACACCTGTCTCATGGGGGTAGCCTGAGATAACATTCTTTATAACTTACTGTTCTGGTCAGATATGAGACCCAGAGTTTTTCCTTTCATTATTTATATGGTAAAAGCACTTTAGAACACCATTCATTTACTTGACTCTGTGTTAGACATCTACTTTTCGTTGATTAGCTATAGAAGATATCTTGGTTTATTTTATTCCCCGCCTCCTAAGGAAAACATCTGCCCCCTGCCTAAAATCTACACTTGGTTGCAGAGTGGTTTAAACATTCTCATATTAGGTTGTCCTAGGATGCATGCTCCCAAACAATAGCCACTGGACACGGCCTGAAACTGTCCACATGAACCCATGAGGTGTATGCAGTGCTAAAGGACCTCGGGTGACATTCCACAGATGCTGGCCACACGTTTTTGGTTGTTTTTATTTTTAGACAAAGTCTCTCCCTGGCCTGGAACTCATAAAGTAGGCCAGAGCAGCTAGCTAGGAAGCCCCAGGAACCTGCCTATCTTCACCACACCAGCACTAAGACAATAAGTGTGCTGCCCACATGTGTATTTGTTGGGTGTGTGATATGATGACCAACTTTCTGGGGTTAATAAGCAACTTGCCTGTGTTTTGTAACAACAAAGTGAGCAGACATACAGAGTATGGATTTTTCTGTCTCGAAACCCTTCCATATTGTCCAGCAGCATCCTGCATATTTCATACACACTTGTGTATGGGGATGGGCTCTTCTCAACCCCTTCAAAGCTGTGCTATTGTAACCAGGACCATACTGGCTCATAAAGAACCTATGATTCTGTTCTACACACTCTTTTTTAGACAGGGTTTCTCTGTGTTGCTCTGGCTGTCCTGGAACTCTATCTGTAGACCAGGCTGGCTTCAAACTCACAGAGATCTGCCTGCCTCTGCCTCCTGAGTGCCGGGATTAAGGCATGTGCCACCTGCCCCACTCCAGTCTATACAACTCTTATGTGTTATGTCCAGTCTGCAGGCAAAGGTATGCAGTGACAACCACAGACACTTGTGTTCTGGTCACCACACTTGTGATGGCTGAAGAGCTATGGATGAAAGTCCTTGCTCCTGCCCCATCCCTCTCTTCTCTCATCAGCCAGAACGATTGTCCTTAATGCAGCACTATCATTTTCAAACATAGTTATGTTTCCACTAATCTGCACAGATCTATAAATAATTTCATATTGTCTTAACTTGTAAAAGTATATGCAACTCATACAATAGTACATGTATAAGTCAGAAACAATTTTTAAAATTGATCTTTTCTGTTTTTTTTTTTTTTTTCTTTTTTGGTCCATGCTGCTACATATGGATCTAGTTTTTTCTGTGTTTTTTAGTGTGACTCTGAACTTCATTACACGCATAACTTGCAACTTATTTATCTATCCTCTTGAGGATGTACACTGAGACGTGTGTTTTTAGTTACTAGTGATTATCAAAAGCAGTGCTAGCCATATTACTGAACTTGTCTCTGTATACAGATATGCTAGACTTCCTTTGGACAGTGTGTCTTTTCTCAGCTTCTTTGACTAACTCCCATGATCATCTCCACACAAAACAAAATATGTATGCACACACACACACAACCTGGAGCTGTTTTAAGAAATAAGCTATTGGTCTTACTGTATCCTGTGTTCTTTAATTCATCCAATCCCATTTTAGTTTATATTTTAAATGTCAGTAAAAACCCATTGAACTAATTTTGTGATTCATTAACAAGTCGGGTATCTACCAAAAACCTGAGATTTCAGAATGGATAGAAGTCTATGCTAGGTAAAGCTCAGCCTGTCTATGACAGAGTGCTACTTGAAATTACTCAGCAACTGACAAACAAAACCAACCACACCACCAGGTCCTTAATGCATACAGTCTTCCGGCAAAGTCCTTGAAGGACCTCTCTCACCAGACTCCCCATGACTCAGCCACCTCCCTGAACAACACACTGTCAACACTCACCAATTAGCTTTCTGGCAGGTCACCCTCCAGCCCCCACAACACCCTTTGTTTGTCCTTCCCATTTCTCTGACAGTTCCCCACCTCCATGTTCTTTCTCTCTCTTTCTAGACACTTAATACCCATCTTTCCAATGTGTAGCCCTCCCACCCCAGTCCCAGGTTATCCTCCAGCTTCAGCACCAGTTAAAAGCACTTCTATCATACTTCCTCCTGTCAATGCTGCCCTGCTTTTCCCAGGGACAAGATTCTCTTTAACATTTTTATTATAATGCTTAAAGTTTTCCTTATTTATTTCATTTTATGCGTCTGAATGTTGGCCTTTATGCATGTATATGGCCATATGACTGCAGTGCCCACAGAGGTCAGAAGAGGGCACCAGATCCCCTGGAAGTGGAGGAACTAATGGCTGTGAACGGCTAGGTGGGTGCTAGGAACCTGAGTCCTCTGCAAGAGCAGCGAATGCTCTTAACAACCTCTCCAGCTCCAAGTGATATGGTTATTCTTTGGGGGCGGGATGTT
Organism: Phodopus roborovskii; assembly: GCF_943737965.1. Classification (NCBI taxonomy): domain Eukaryota; kingdom Metazoa; phylum Chordata; class Mammalia; order Rodentia; family Cricetidae; genus Phodopus; species Phodopus roborovskii. Next base: position 36,670,982 of record NW_026126517.1, read on the forward strand.
AAAGACAGGGTTTCTCTGTGTAGCCCTGGCTGTCCTGGGACTAGGTCTCTAGACCAGGCTGGCCTTGAAGTCATAGAGATCTGCCTGCTTCTGCTTTCTGAGTGCTGGGATTAAAGGCATGCACCATATTCCGATCCCAAGTGATAAGATTCTTGACAGTGGAGTCCTGCTTTAGGGAAAGTTCCTACCTTAGAGCCATGAGTTGTTGAGTTGAAAGTCCCACATCCCAGCCATTGTGTTTGCTCTCTGATTTATCTTTTAACCACTCTGAGCTCCTGCTTTCTCATTTATGAAAAGAAAATGTGGTTTCATTTAAAGGGTTTAAACCATATTGCTTATTTCTTGTATGTTGTGTGTGTGTCATGGTGCATGTATGGTCAAAGGACAACTTTCAGGAGTTGGAGCTCTCCTTCCACCATGTAGGGGAGTCTAACTCAGATCCTCAGGCTTAGAAGTAAGGTTTACCTGTTGAACCATTTTACCACCCCTGAAAATGTGGAAGGCAAAAACAAAACAAAACAAAAGCAAAACCTTTTAAAACGAGAAACAAGGTCCCAGCTGTGGAAATGCACTGAAAATTCTCAAGGGGACAGAAAGGGTGAGGTACATCACCCATGGCATCTCCCATCATTTCCCACTGGCCCTGTGTCCAGTGGGTGCTGAGAGCGCCTTGGTTCTGATAAACTGGCACTTGGGTATACAAACAGCCCCATGAAAGAATTTGGAACAGTGTAGATGGCATAATTCTAAGATGATCCCCAGAGCCCCTGCCCTGATATCAGGCACAGCTTGTGTTATCCAAGGCTGTGGTTAAGATGGGGTTTAATCTGACTAACAGCAAATGGTACTATGTTCATAGATGCGGATTATCTTGGTGACCTGAGTCGATCACATGGCCCCTTCAAAAGCAGAGAATGAGGCTGCAGTGACAGCTCAGATAGTGAAGTATTTGCCACAGTTTGTTCCTCAAAACCCACATTAGAAAAAGCTGAGTATGTGCATCCCACTGAGAATCTTAGTGCTGATGGGGTGAAAACAGGCAGATTCTTCAAGCTTTCTGGCAGGCTACCTCAGCCCATTTGGTGAATTCCAGGCCAGTGAGAGACCCTGTCTTTAAAAATAAAGGGGAAAAAGATTGGTAGAAGGAGGTTCTCTCTCACCTCTATGTTCCCCACACAAGTGTACCCCCTAACTGTGAACTGGTTCACAAATGCCCACACTCATACCCATACATACACCAGGGTATTTTCTCTTGCCTATCTCTGGTTTGAGCACAAAACAATTTTTTTACATTGTTTCTCATTTGAAAATAGAAAATGCTAGGTGATGAGGGAAGCAAGTCAATTTTAGAATTCTTAGAGTATCCCTCAGCTGTCAGCCATCAAAGAAATAAACCCTCAGTCCTTCAGCTTCAAGGCAATGAATCTTGCTGGGAACCAGTGAGCTTCCAAAGAGACCCAAAGCTCCAGATAAAGATAGATGCCCTGGTGGTCACTTTAATTTTAGCTCACTGGGATCC